>NW_015506281.1:220602-253102 GCF_001515645.1 Sinocyclocheilus grahami
CAGAAACTGCTGCACATTTGGAGGGACGCAGATTCCCAGACGATCGTCAACATCAGCTCATGTGAATTGAGTTTTCTGTTCATGGTCTTCTTACCGAAGAGCAAGCGTACTGCTGCAGGTCCACACTACAGGGGGCGCTCACGAGTCCAGCGGACAGGAGAGTCTCGTTACTGTGGGGCACATCAGAATTTCATGAGCACTTCCTGTCTCACAGATGATGTCACAGTCAAAGTGGAGAAAAGAGTGTTTGCTCGTACCTGTTGACTCCTGAACAAACTCTGGTAGCTGTTAAATCCATCAGAAAACATTGATTAGTGCTACTGGATTTCATTTACATCTCAGTACAACACCCGTAAATCACAATGCAATAGTCAAGCAGGTTAAGAGAAAGTAACAGATGTAGAAAATTGACCAACAAAACTTGTTCAGATTTGTGGACAGATTCTTTCTATTTCTTGTTGGCTACATGGTTAGAGGAAGTCATTGGCAAATTCCCAGGTCTTATGATCCCCAGATTTATATAGCAACGTTTATAATTGAGTCTGAGGTAAACTAGGAAGATATGGTTAATTTGGGGGAACATTAAAGCTTGGAAACATAGGAGGGAATGAAGATTCAGTTCATTGCAACATTCAAGGCTCCATTAGACACACTGATTAGTTTAATTTCAGAAACTAACATGTTCTACAAAAGCACTTACCATTCACAGGAGTGACCAGACACTGAAACAGATGAAAAAGAGAGAACAAAGTCAATGACAAAATGGAAAAAAAAACTCAAAACACAAATTGCTTTAAACATTTTTTATGAAAAAGTTTTAAACAGTGAGGAACTGTGTGGGACAGAACAAGACGGAGACGGAACTGATGCTAAAAATAAATTCTTACTGTTGGAGGTTCAGGAAGTGAGCAGTCTGAAAATAAGACAAACATTAATTCGTTAATTCCAGCAGAAGTAATGAGAAACATGCTAATCTTCTAGAGGAGTCGACAGTGATAGATGAGGAAGATCAAGAATGACCTCTTGCTCCATTCTGCTTGAGTTCTCCAGTTGTGTGGAAGACCACAGTCTCCATCTCTGTCGGCAGGGAAGGTAAAGCCTGAAACAGCCTCTGGAATCTGAGAAAGAACCACAGAATTACAGCAGATCTCAGTGCAAGAGACGCCAAAGACTCAATATAGTGTACCAAATACAATTACATCAGTATGTAGGAGCTGCACGGAATAATGGTCTGTAGAAACACAAACAAGCTTCAGTGCTGTTGTCACACATATGATTCATCAAACTCACTTATTTGACCACTACATATTTACTTAAAATCTCATTTAATACAATCCACATGTAAAGACGAAACCCTGAGGCATCAGAGTAGCGTTTGATGGAGAGACATTGAGAACAACTGTGTATATTTTACCATCCGTGAGATTGAGAGAAGGTTTTGAAGAACATCAGGAAGTCCTCGCTCCACAGGAGACACAAGCAGATGATCAAACACTGTATTGATGACGACTTCCTGCTCTGGAAGACCAGGTAGATCGTCAACCATCAGTCCAGCCACCTGCTTTGGAGTGAGATCGTCCAGGGTCTCCAACTAAACCCACAGAGAAGAACAAGAGAATTAAAGTGAAGGGTAAGGAGACGTTGGTGTTATTTTTATAAATCTTCTTTGATGAAATCACATGGGAAGATGTGGAGACATACGGGATCGAAGAGTCTGTTGATGGGGAGCAGATCTTTGAGAGACACATACTGAGAGAACGGGCCAAAGTTCTTCTGCAGCCACTCAACACTGTTGTTAGCAGTCGTCACACAGCCCGCATCTGACACACACAACAGACACAGTCAAATCACCTTCATGAACTCCAGAACCTTCATTTGAAACATCTGTGAACCTCCACCTCACCTGTTGTGTTTCTTCTGAGGAAGGGCAGGATGAAGAAGCTCACCATGTTTCTTCCTTGAGACTGATTGACGAGTGTGACCTCTGACAGACTGAGAAATGGTTGAAAATAATGTTGAACAAGCATCTTATCAGCTCATGACAGTCTTTAGCTATTGTTGAGGACATCTTTTCTTACATGTGCTGGTAAGTTTGGCAGCTGAGGTTTTTGCTGCTAGTGCACTGCAGTAGGGATGATGACGCAAACGGTAAAAATGGCTTCAGATATTGACCCAACAACTTGCTGATGAAAGGGAGGTCTCTCCATTGGTCAGGACTGATGCGCTCCAGTCTCAACTCTGCAATCACATCCAGCACTTGGGACACGACTTCACCTCTGATTGGCTGAGACTGATGATGTAATGGGGAGGAATTACTGTCAGATTCCCAGTCAATCTAACACTGAACACTAGAGGACAGATGTACAAGACTCATTTACCATATTTGCTGCTGCACTGGAGAAGATGACGAGGGCTCCGTCCAGAACATCATTTGCTTTGGTGAAAAGCAGTTTCCAGATCTCCTTGGAGTAACTGCTGCTGCTGGATAGTTGACACATCAGGAGTCCAGCCAGGTTTCCAGCAGTGAAGCCTGTGATCTACAAACACAGAAGATTTCATCAGTGGACATCAACGTTCAGGAAATATTATGCTGATTCCAGAAACTGCTGCACATTTGGAGGGACGCAGATTCCCAGACGATCATTAACATCAGCTCATGTGAACTGAGTTTTCTGTTCATGGTCTTCTTACCGAAGAGCAAGCGTACTGCTGCAGGTCCACACTACAGGGGGCGCTCACAAGTCCAGCGGACAGGAGAGTCTCGTTACTTAGGGGCAGATAAACTCTTCTCATTATTTTTATATACTTTGAATTGTATTTTTACTCAGTAAAAATTCCAAAAAAGAACAGTACCTGCTGATTCCATTACAAATAGAGGATTCTGTAAAAGTAAATTAAAAGGAAAATAAGAAAAACAGACAGCACATTTTTTTTATTGACAGTGCATTTTTGTTTATGGTACTGTACAGCTTAAACAATGTTAAACTTACCATTGATTGATGTTGAAATACACTGCAAAGTACATGACCATAAATCAATAATAGAATGTGAAGTACTTTTCTTTTATGTTTATGAAAATATCAACCCATGAGATTAAAACTTGTGTTTCTTACCGTAACAGGTGGAGGAAAACAGCCTGTTAAAGACACAATAGTAAAATCTCAGAGTTACAGCATAGAAAAATGTGTCAATCAAAACTGTAGCTTAGAGACTAAATTTGCTGACTAAGAAGATATTTAGTTAATCTGCCATAATTTTAACTTGTTTTGTTTGTGTGCATGTATCTGTACCAGGAGGTGCCATCTGTTCCAGCTGACTCATGTAGTCCTTGATGTGTTGCATTATGTGTGGAGGAACCACAGATCCCTGCAGCCTCTGAACCCTGAAAGAGAGAGAAATCATGTGAAACTGGGCCTCGACCGAAGCAGTGCAGAAATAGTAAAAGAAACAGTGTAATATAAAATGTTTTACTTACATCTGCTGGTATGACGAGCACTCCAAACCCATCTGACATAAAAAACAAAATAAGGGAAAAAAAATCACCTTACTCCAAAGCAATTATACGTCTTGCCATATGTCCACAGACAGACAGTCTTTGGCATAGATGCTCTTACCTGGCCAGCGAGCATGATGAGATATCCAAGCATCTCAACTAGACCACGGTCTTCAGGAGAAACCAGGATATGATCAAAAACTATGTTTATGATGATACTTTTCACTGGCAGACCTGCAAAATCCTCAACTATGAGTTCAGCTGTCTGTCTGGGGGAGAGAACCACCAATGCATCTATCTGAAATACACAAAGAAACATTTCATTTAACAGACAAACAGAAATCTAATTATCAATCACATTAAACAGAGAATATAGCTGAATCTTTGTTTTAGAAACAGAATAAAACAAGCTGAAGTGCAGCAGATGTTCTTGTCAGTGGGAATGTGGGTAACTCACAGCGCTGAAGTCTTGGTTCAGCTGGTACATTTCCCTCAGTGTTGCAAACTTTGAAAATCCACCAAGATTCAGAGTAACCCAGATGCTGCTGTTCTCCGCAGGGCAGCCACCTGAAAACATGTTGATAAAATATATTTATAGATGGATGGATGGATGGATGAATGTATGGATGGATAAACAGATAGATGGATAGATGTACCTGAAACATTTTGTAGGCTCAGGAAGGATCTGATGAAATACTGATAAACATCCTGCACACCTTGTTCTGACATCAGGAGCATGTTGTCGCTGAGTTCTGAAACACTGAAAGGACAGCATGTAGGTCAGGTGAGAGTGGAGGTCAGCTGAGAACAGAGTTCATCAGGTGGGATTAGCACTTATGCGTTCAGTGGGCATACAGTATCTGGAAGGTCTGGCAGCTGAACTCTTTGTGACTGAGGCACGTGAGATATTCTGGAGTCAGTGTGGAGAGAAGAGGCTTTAACTTGATCTGGAACCATAATCTTACAAACGACTCATCCTGCAAGTTGCTCATCGTGAAGGTGTCATGAACCATTTGGTCCAGGATGTCACTGAAGGGGGAACTCTGGGAACTGAAGTTCTGGGCAAGAAACAACATGCAAACAGGAATTATATAAACTACTGGTTTCTACACAGCTGATGTGAGATCTGGCATTTCTTACAGTCATGGAGAGCTGCTGCAGCAGAGCGTTGAGATTCTGGGAGAGATGCAGGACGACATTCGAGAGCATCTCCTCATTGAGCGTGAGGTTTGAGCGTGCTGCGCAGTGCAGGACTGTGGCCACATGTTCCACCAGGTCCGTCAGCTAGAAAGACATAAACACTGTGTGAGATATGAAATGAAATCCTAATGCCATGCCAGCAGAGAAGATGCTTGGAATAATGTGTATGTATGTTCCCAGCCTGCGTTTAGCTTACCCCACACGTTCTATTATCAATAAAGACACTGCAGATGTCCTGACTTTCATTCTGGGCTCCAGTTCCCATTCCCGTCTCAATGTAGCTAAAGAGTAAACACCCCAAACCACATCAGAGCGTTCTCAGTACTCCATCAGAGGAAGTTTCTGGATAACTATGACATTACTAGCGCAGCAAACTCACAACTGGTTATGGAAGACAGCCGTGAGGTTTGGGTGGATTTCTATCTGGCCGGGAGGAAGAAATCGCCGGAGTATGGGAGAAACCACATGCGTGAACCAGTCATTAATGTTCATGGGGTCAAATGTGACCAGCTGCTGGCTGGAATTCTGCTTGAACGGAGCGGCGAGCTCGGCGAGTGTCAGGTTGATCATGGCCTGCACCAGTGTGGTGCTCCGCATGCTGCTCAAGTTTTGCTAAAGGAAGCAAGCAAATAGACAGCAGAAATTAGGAGATGAGGTTTGGGGTTGTAATGCCTTACTGAATGTGTGTTTGTGCTGTTACCGGCTTCGTCAAGGACACAAACTGTCTAACAAAACTCCCGACAGGACTAAATGCCGTCATTAATCCATTCAGTGCCTGAAACCACACATCAGACCAGTTTATCATTCAATATCACAGTCTCTTAAACATCTACTTATTTACTCATCTACATCAGGGCTGGGCAACCATGGCCCTCAAGATACACCTTCTTGCAGAGTTCAGCTTCACCAATAATCAAACAAAACCATCTATAACTTTCTAGTAATCCTGGAGATCTTGGCTAGTTTGTTCCAGTAGGTTTGATTAAGGTTGGAGCTGAAATCGGCAGGAAAGTGGTTCTTGAGATCAAAACTTGCCCAGTTATGATTTACATCCAGATACTGTGACTGGTATGATTCTTGCCTGTCCAAGAGGGTCCTGAGGTGAGGCAGATGGAACGGTGCTCATATAATATGCTGTGCCATTGTTGGAAGGCCATGGGTCCTCAGAGGGCAACAGAGAGGAAAGCAAACTCTGAAACACCAGGCCGAGGGAGCTGTTCGTCAAGCCCACCACCTCGGGATGAAGGAGAAGCTCTGCCTTCTGTTCTGGACTCAAGAGGTGCAAAACCTCCAGCTGACAAGACAGGGAAGAACCTCAGAAAATCTCCAGGACATCAGCACAGAGCTGAGGTTGCCATCGAATGACCATCAGGATAACATCAGATGCGAGAGTGAGTATTCCTACCCCGCTGAAGAGCATGTTGATGGATGTGAAGTCTCGCACTTGAGCCATGACCGAGAATGAGCCGAAGTTCTTCATGAGCCAGTCCTCAGTGCTGTCCTCTGGATCTACACAACCTACAACAACACACAATCAGACTACACAAACCTGCACAAAACCCTCACAGAACACAAAACGCCAGTGCAAGAGGTGAAGTGTTACCTGAGGATGTGTTTCTAGAGAGAAACGGGTACATGAAGAAAGCATAGATCCACTTCTGTCGCACTGGATCCAGACCGGAGAAATGCTGACTCAACTCCTTCACACTATACACACAACAAAGCACACACAGTCAAACACACACATACACAATGAGGTCCTCATTCATTTTCTGCTTTTAGTGTGTGTTGTCATACACAGTATGGTAGGCACTGCAGCTGAAGTTTCTGTTGCTGAGGCATGTGAGGAAGTTTCTGGAGATGGACGACAGCAGAGGAGTGAGTTTGATGTCCAGCCACGCTCTGATCATGTGATCCTCATTCATACTGATGCCTCCCGACAAATCCACGACCGGCACGCCGGCCACACTGGAGCGCTGCGAGACAGACAGCGTCATGGTGGAGCCACAGCAGTGAAGGCTCATGGGATATATGTGTGTCTGTGTGAGTGCTGGTGTACCATGAAGGAATAGATGTCCAGAGTGGCGCTGATGAGTCCCTTCAGGTTCAGGATGTGGTCTGCATCAGGCTCTGATGAGACGCCTGCACACGTCAGGAAGCTCTGCGTGGGACCGTCCAACTGAGACAGCAATAAATACAGCACAGATTGAGAATGAGAGTTTACGGCATTAAATGTGGGTTCGAGTCCCATTCGAAGGAAGTCTGTTCACTCTGCGACCATACTTGCAATGCCTCCGGGCATCTATATCAGACACCAAGTCCTTTTTAACTTGAATGGAGAAATCCTGAAATCTCAAAAACTTCTTGCCCCAGTTATGTTTAACTTATTAACATAATTAACAACTTGGCATATTTCAAACCAGCAACAAATACCCAAACAGCATTAAAAAAGCTTATATTTCAGGTTGGAGTTTGGGTTCCTTGCCACTGTCACCTCTGGCTTTTAAAAGATACTTAATATTTAGTCATGTTATTGATTTAACTGCACTGACGCTATCAGATGAGAAGAGAACTGAATTGATCTGAATAAAGACACCATTCCATTTTGTAGAGCTGCTTTTTATTATATAAAGTGCTATATAAATAAATGTGACTTGACTTGATTTTGGATTTTTCCTCTATACTACTGTTCAGAGTTCAACAGAATCCATAATTCCCATGTTTTGTATGTTATCTGAACTGCAGGAGCTGCTCTAGAAGTCTATAAGTAACATGCTCCATAGGCTTTCTCTAGTGACTGATGGCAGTGGAGGGGTTTCATTGTGTCTATGATCTTGTTTTTGTCTAGGTTACTTTTATTTAGAAAGAGTGGTCATGTTCCCTTTGGTTTCACGTTTCTGTCTGGAGGATTGTTGTCTAATCAGCCTGTTTGCGTCTGTCTCCAGTGTTGTTCTGCTATTGTCTTGTTAATGGTTTTGGTTAGTCATTGTATCACCTCTGAGAACTCTGTCATTTTATTCATTTTAATGCTAAAAAAGGCATTAGGTTTCTTTATATCACATCGCTCATCTTGCATTATTGTTTAGTTCATAGTGAGTGCGTCTGTTTAGCTCTGCTGTCCCAAACAGACAAAACTCTCCAACAAAGAACAGTCTAAAAATATCTTGTGTGTGTGTGTGTGTGTGTGTGTGTGTGTGTGTGTGTGCTCCTTCCGTTTCCACTATACTCCTTCCGTTTCCACTATACTCCTTCCGTTTCCACTATACGCCTTCCGTTTCCACTATACTCCTTCCGTTTCCACTATACGCCTTCCGTTTCCACTATACTCCTTCCGTTTCCACTATACGCCTTCCGTTTCCACTATACGCCTTCCGTTTCCACTATACTCCTTCCGTTTCCACTATACTCCTTCCGTTTCCACTATACTCTCTCTCACACATACATACATTCTTCTCTTACATACACATATTTTCTTCAGACATACATACATTCTATATATATATGTATGTGAAAGGAGAATGTATGTATGTGAAAGCAAAGAATATATGTATGTGAAAGGAGAATGTAAGTGTGTGAAAGCAAAGAATATATGTATGTGAAAGGAGAATATATGTATGTGAAAGGAGAATATATGTATGTGAAAGGAGAATGTAAGTGTGTGAGAGTGCTAGAATGAATTATGGCTTGTACGGCCCCTCATATATGTGTGTGTGTGAACTCACATCAGTGCATTGTTCTGCTGTAAGTTCAGCACTCGTTCCACAGGTTTGACTGTAAATCATGAAATGAGACGAGATTAATGTGGGCAGAGGGAGGAGATGGAGCAGAATGGAAAGTGAGCGATAGGTCATGGTGAATGAAAGTCAGAAATGTTAAGTCATTTCACAACAACAACATAAAACACAAGAAAGACTGCATTCTGGATGGGTCATTTTGTCTCAAAAGTTTCTATAGGTTACATAATGGAAAGATCTGAAGTGTTTCACCCACCTCTGCACCGCTGAACACATAATGCCTGAAAACAGAGAGAGACAGAGAGTCATATCTTACATCTGTCATAATGTACACTTAGCTGGACATTATGGCAAAATAAACTCTGACAGAGTGCCTGCATTTAATCTGTGTATCTGTGCATTTAATCACATATATTAATCAGAGTCTGTAAGATTTAATTCTGTGAGCAGGACAGTCAGACATGAAACTAGCACAGCTATGGAGGAAAACACTTGAGCGAGAAAATTATAAACGCCATTATTGACAAGTATTTGAAAGACACCACTGACCAATCAGGTACTCCAGAGTATGAAATAAGAGTATTTAAATATAATAACCATCCTGTGCATTTTCTCAGACACTCATAACATGGACATAAAGCACCTGTTTGTTGATTAGTGTGCTGTTTTTCATTAATGAGTTTAAATACAAGTGATAATTGTGGACTCACCAAAACCCATCGCTCCCACATACAGGAGCAGGAAAATTAGAGGCGTTCTCATGAGGACTGATCTGCTTCCCTTAGACACTCCTGTGAAGTTCAGCTCTTAGAGAAACAGACACAACGCCAGGTCAATGGAATGCTTATTTCTCAGATGATTGTTAAATTGAATGACTGAGAACAGAAGTTTCATTAGTCTCAAGCTTTCAGCTTGTTATGCCATACAGTACAAGAAAGATTTTACAGCTGCTTGAAGAAGGGATAAAAACAACCCTGAACTGACACACACACACACACACACACACACACACATGCATGAATGCTTTTTATATTTTGAAAGTATTTCAAATAAAATATATATATATATCAATATTTCAGTAAGTTTCTTCTGCTCACCAAGGCTACATTTCTTTGTTTAAAAATAAATAAATAATTGTCAACATTCAGAAATTATAAAAATCAGCATATTAGAATGATTTCTGAAGATCATGTGACACTGAAGACTGGAGTAATGATGCTGAAAATACAGCATAATATAATATAATATAATATAATATAATATAATATAATATAATATAATATAAAGCATGGGAACTCAAAGAGCATTTGTATGATCGTAGTTCAGCTGTTAATATGAATTAAGCCAGAAGTCAAAGGCCGCTTGAATGTGTCAGGTGTTATCTGTGGGCAGTGTGGCATCATGTGTTGGATTACAAACACAGAACAGCAGCACATTCTCACACACATCTCTGTCGTTCCACACTGAACACAACAGAGCCACAGCTGGTTAAACCAGGCGAGTGAGGAGATCACCGAAGAGGTTTAACACATTCACTCACTCTTTAAGACAAATGTCATCCCATAAAACAGAACAATCAAACACAAAAATGATGGCATTCCGCCTCTCATATGCTCATGATTGACTTCTGAAACATGAAGTGCAAATAAGTGTCTGAGTGCATTGGGAAGGAAGGAAATCATGACGATGATATGAAATGAAAAATTATATAGGCCTACTATATCCTATATTTCTTTTTTAAGCCATTCCTACAACTATATCAGTCTCAAAAACGGACTAGTACACAAAGTAAGTTAATTAAGTAATAACAGATTTGATTTGATTTGATGGAAATACATGATTTTATTAAAAAAACTTCAGATGCTGGAAAAATATTGTACCACATTTTTAACGTGGTATCATATACTGTAAAAAAACTATAAGCCAACCAGATGACATGAGGATAAATCACATCCATATATTCTGGGATATAAACTATGTGACTGAATTGAGAGTGACATGAACACAAAAGGATTTTCAGCAATGTACTTTAGCAATATTAAACGATATCTAGAAATCACTTCTGAGACGTCTCGGTCACGTCTCAATTCTCCGGATACAAGATCTAAATCACGATCGGCTCATGATGGAAAAATCTGCTAATGTTTGACTTAATCTTTCCAAGGCTAAACTCGCACATGATTTTCAACCAAAATCTGTGAACATCATACAAAAAATAGCAAATCATATGAAACGTTGGTAACACTAGTTACTCTACTTTAGTAAAGTACTTTAAATCACATGAACTCACATTAAAAAATACTTAAATCAGTTAATGCTAATCACTGTTACTGTTAATTTCAATATTTACTTATACATTTATAAAATCAAAGGTTGTATCTTAATGTTGTTTAATGGACCCGAGCTAACAAGAACTAACGAGTAGCTGTGTTTTTATTAACTAATGTTAACAAAGATGAATACATTCTGTAAGAAATGAATTGCTCATTGAATGCATAATCTTGTGTTTATGCATTCATAAAAATGTTTGTGGTCATTAAGCTCATCTCATAACCAATCTAATAACTTTACATCACTCTCATCTAAGACATCAGATATGATTTGATTTAAAAAATAGAGATCAGGGTAACACTTTATAATAACTTTCATTAATAAATCATTAACAAAAAATATATAATGCTTAATGGATCGTTAGTTAATATATATTCAAAGAGTTAAAAATGTGAAATAATGTGCTTGTTAATGTTTGCTAATAAACTTATTAAACATTAGATCATGTTCAAACAAATCATTATTTCATGTTAAAGTTAAAATGCTTGCAAATGTCACTAAACCTTCAATTCCATATGATCAAGCACTTTCATCCAAATGATTTTAACAGATGAAAAGCTTGAGTTAATGCACAACACTTTAGCTGCTGGTGAGGTGTGATACAGGTAAGTTTAGGGACTGGTTTGGGTAGGTTTAAGGGCTGGTTAAAGGGTCAACAGTGTACAGGGGTCAGTTTGATTACTATAAGAACACGGTTCAATCTGTTTATATTATATGCTTTATAAATGAACAAGCATTTTCTTTTAAAAAGTGATTTATTTTCTCCTGTTTATTTATAATTCAAGGAATATCCTGTTTAATGTTACACTGAATGTGAGTGTTGAGGTAATAAAAACATTTTTTTTGCAACAGTAGCTAAAAGTCCAATGCCCATAAAGATCCTGAATGATTAGTAATTGCGTATATAAACATTTACAAATGATGAAAAGTTTCAACTTTAGATTGGCTACTGCAAAAACATGAACAAATGATTAATAAATGATTAGTAAAGATGTGTGAATGGGGTAATTTCGGGTCTTTCAGGACACTTTTTGCCATCGAGATGACTGCTCATAAAGGTATTAATGATTAGTAACATTTATAAACATTTGCAAATGATGAAGAGTTTCCACTTTAGATTGGGTACTGCAAAAAACATGAACAGATAATGAATAGGTTATTTGTTAAGCTGTGTAAATAGAGGTCTATACACAACAAACAAATACCGACAAATGAAGATCATATGAACTGAAAGTTTTCTGGTGAAACATCAGCCTTAGTGCGGTAAACCTCAGAACACTCTTTACATAACGAGCAATCACTGAGCTTACCTGTCAGGTGTGTTTGTCATGAAGAAGTGAACGGAGTAAATCTGTGCTGTATACTGCCATTCACCGGACTCCACCCACAGCACAGAGAAACAGACGATCAGCAGCTCACATATAAAGACAGCACGAGCTACAGTTACTGGGCATCGGGAGGCTTCGGTCTGGATCTCAAAAGCCTCGGAGGGATTTTTATGCAATAAAGTCACGATGTGCTCAATTAAATCTAGCCATTAAAACTTGGATTAAATTATACAACTCCATAATAAAACCAATACTTTTATATGGATGTGAAATTTGGGGACCAGTACTACATTTAAAAAAATTGGGATCAAACTTCAATAGAAAAACTACAACTAGAAATCGTCAAAAACATTTTAGGGGTCCACAGAAGCACGTCCAATGATGCCTGCAGAGCTGAATTCGGCTTCTACCCACTGAAGACTGAGATCCAGAAGAGATGTGTTCAGTTCCATCAGTCTGATATAATCCTCGAAACACGCTCGCTCTTCAACAGGTGCATCAAAGCCAGCTCCTCACTGACTACAGCGGCAGCCCCACAGACATTATTAAAGAAACTGACAAGAATCTAAAGAAAAACACTCATGATGAATCACTAAAAACACACTTTGACCTTCGAAATAAACTCTAATGTTACTAAACCCTACACAGAACAATTATTTATTGATTAAACCATTTAAAGAAAGACAAATCCTCTGCAAACACAGATGAAGCAAGCATGATTTAGAAATAGAGAGAGGAAGACAGAGACACACATGGACCGAGCAAGAGCAGAGGATCTGTAGACACTGTGATCTGATTTCTGCTAAATATCTCAAGGTGAGGGGAACATTTCTCCCCAGGTTTGAAGCCCTGACTCCATCGTTTACTGAGAAAATGCCCTTCTCACTTGGAGAAGATGACAACACAGCTGCTCTATAGCTGCTAAATTTGTATTAACCTTTCACAATGCTAGGTGTTAAATACGATTAACTCTGAACTAACTCACTTTATCTTTTCATCTATTTAGATGGATTTTATTTATTATCTACAGTATGTTGTTGTTTTTTATTATAGTTTATTTTTATTAGATATATATATGTATATGCTAATGCTTTGGCAACATTGTGTTACACAGTCATGCTGATAAAACTTAACTGAATTGCGAGAGAGAGAGAGAGAGAGAGACAGAGAAACACACACAGAGAGAGAGAGAGAGAGAGAGAGAGAGAGAGAGAGAGAGAAACACACAGAGAGAGAGAGAGAGAAACACACACACAGAGAGAGAGAGAGAGAGAGATTGAAGTCACCTTTATTTACAACACATAGATAATACCATACTGTGTTACTGCTGAGATCCACATTTCACAATCTTCAGTCTCAATTACAAAGGATCAATTCATAATAATAAATAATAATAATAACAACAACAATAAAAATAACAAAAATACAAAAACCAACAACAGAAAAAACAACAAAATATCTTAGAAAGCCAACAGCAAATCATCATTTTGATTGACAACACATAACACTGCAAGTATTCACTAACACTGGCTAGTATAGCAACACTAAGTGAACGGTCAGGGAGGTTCGCAGGGAACGCCAGGTCTAAAAAGTAAACTACAGCAATAAACATCAATACCAGAAGTGAGGAAACAGGGCAAAGCACAGGGCTTAACAGGTGAGGGCATATATATATATATATATATATATATTAATATTCGTGAATTCACAAGATAACAATAATTAACAACAGAACAAGTAGCACCTCTGAGTCACAAAAGAAAATGGAATTGTAATTGAAGGAATTGAGAAACAGCAAGGCAGAATATGTGAGAGGACGTCCTGAAATGAGGAAGTATTTCACTAAATCCTGCGTCTTATTTATTAACCACTCGCAGGCCAGTTTAACCAGCTACAGAAAGCCATGTGGAATGAAGCCGATGCTCTCAGCCCCTCGATGTTCTGTGAAACACACTCGTTTGCGTTGCAGCTTCACTCAAAAGTCTGCTGTAGAGATTCTATCACTGTCTGCACTACTGGAGATATTTGTGAACGCTTCTCTGTCTTTGAGTTAAACAGAAAAGACTCAAGTATTTACCTACTCAAATAGGGCATCGATTACACAAGTGATAAAGAAAGAAACTCATTCTATTGTAGCATCTGTCAGTGCGTTTTCTGCCTCAGAACAAACACAAAGATGCAGCTGATGTAAATGTAAATATGTGTATGCTTTTAATTCACATATGTATTGACATTTAAGGTTAACCTGGTCAAGAACATTGGTCTGGTTTCCCAGACAAAGCCTGCCATTGAAATGATGAGTCAAAATCTCATCTCTCTCTCTCTCTGTCTGTCACCGGAGAAGACACAGCTTCAGCTGAATTTCATTTGACTGCTATTTCCCTTGATATTTCTGCATGGGGCAGAATCTTTCATCTCAAGTGTGTTATGTTGCATTCAGGGTGTGCATTCATAGCTTTAGGCAAGTGCTCGAGTTATTTTCTCACAGTGTTTCCTGATTGGTGCGGGCCAACAGCGTTCTGGCACGCAATCTCAGGTTTTACCAAAGTGAAATATGATTTCAGGAATTTGGCCCGCATTTCACCTCATATTTACATGTCAGTCATGGTTGATAAAATAAGCTAGTGAGAGTTCTTGAGGATCTTACTTTATGGACTGCAGAAGAAAAAGAGGAAGATGCTGCAGACGCTCCGGAGGAATCACACAGACGACCTGGAAGGCAAAATCAGAACGAGAAGAGGAGTGACTGAAACAGAGATGACGATCCACAAATAAATGCCTGTACTGAGATATAATCTATATTTCATTATGCTGAATGGTTAGCCCAGATCAGCCAGTGGTGAAGCACACCGCTCAATGACTGAGCTACTGGGGGAGTCTTCTTTGACCGAGCTGAGCTCACACACAGAGAACGAGGAGGACTTGTGTGGACTTTATTTCTTTCTGTACTGGATTATTACTGTACATTAATCCACCTAAGAAGATGTCCCAACTTCAAATGGATGATTTGACCAACTTCACCGGCCGGACACACTTTGTTACTGAATAATCCATGTACGTGCTTTAACACACATTTCTTCATTATAATCTACTACAGACGCTCATCAACAGTTGACCCATTAATACTAGCACGTTCTATTTTTCTATTTATTTAAAAACACAGTGTTAGACTAACTGGGACTTGTCACAGCAGTGTTGGTTTAAGTGTAATGTAAGTGTGCTCTGACATGAGCATGAACATGTGGCGTCCTCTTCTGATTCTACAGAAGCACTGCAGCAGGAAGAGCTGAAGCAGAATCATGCATTATGCCTTAGTTTCTTTAGAGAAAGCACCACACACAGGCACGCATTCTTAGAAATCCTAACAGAAAGCAAATAAATTCTTTAAAAATCCTACAATGTGATTTTCTGGATTTTTTTCTCTCATTTTGTCTCTCATAGTTGAGGTATACCTATGATGAAAATTACAGGCCTCTCTCATCTTTTTAAGTGGGAGAACTTGCACAATTGGTGGCTGACTAAATACTTTTTTTTCCCCACTGTATATATATATATATATATAGTGCCTTGCGAAAGTATTTCTTTCGCATTTTTTTCACGTTTTGTTATGTTGCTGCCTTATGTTAGCTGAAGCACCTTAACAGCCTCCAGTATTTTTGGGTATGATGCGACAAGCTTTGCACATCAGCATTTGGCAATTATCTGTCCTTCTTCACCTCACCTGTTCACCTCTCAAGCTCTGTTAGGTTGGAGGGGGGCAGGTGCACATCTCAAGCTCAGGCTGTGGCTGGGCCACTCAAGGACATTCACAGAGTTGTCTGTAAGCCACTCTTGCTGTGTGCTTGGGGTCATTGTCCTGTTGGAAGGTGAACCTTCTGCCCAGTCTGAGGTTCTGAATGCTCTGGACTGGGTTTTCATTAAGGCCATCTCTATATTTTGGTGCATTTTTTTTGCCCTGAAATGCATTATCAGCTGTTAGACCTTTTATTAAGACGTGTGTGCCTTTCAAAATCATACCCATTCAATTGAATTTGCCACAGGTTCACTTCACTCGAAGTTTAGCAACATCTACAAGTGATATGAACGCTCTTGAACTAATTTTCAACTGTTCCAAATAAAGGGTATGAATACTAATGCAATGGAAACTTGGAATTTGCAAAGATGTTAAAAAAATGTTTGTTTTTTTGTTTGTTTTATTTGCTTTGTCATTATGGTGTATGGAGTGTAGGTTGATGTGGAAAAAAAGTAATTTAAAGCAGTTTAACATAAAGCAGCAACGTAAAATGTGAAAAAAATGAATACTTTCGCAAGGCGCTGTATTATAGGCTGTTGGTGTCTGGGCTTATTTATTTTTTAAATGACATGAGACTTTGTGACTTCCTGCACTTGCTATTCTTTATACTTCAGTACAGTAAAAGTGCTCACATTTGTTACAATAGTAATTTTATAACAAATGTTATAAAAGTGTTTATAAAAAAATTTATAATAAAATTTAAAAAAAGGTACAAACAGACAGACACACACACACACGCACACACACAGAGAGAGATCTGTGAGTGAAGATAGGTATTTTGGTAATTCACTCACATTTATCAGTCGTAAGATGCATGTAAATTTTTATTGAAAACAAAAATAATAATTTTACAGTAACAGTGAATGTGAAAATAATATTCTACTATTAAGGCTCAAAATAATTTGCTATTCTATCATATTAATTTAACAAAATTGTGATTTCCTTCATTTTTGTCAGAAAATGTGTAAATATTTTTATTAGACTAGACTTATGTTTTAAATAAGTTCACAGATTTTTTATACAATCATTACAAATTAAATTAAACATAACTTCAGAACAAATACGATTATAAAGACACAAGAGAGACACAAAAATCAACTAATATTAAGTACTGATATCAATCTAATATTGCTCTGATTCATTTCTGATGTTTCATTATTGATCCAATGGAGCACTTGTGTTACTCTAACTGATTTCTGATTATAATTTCATAGATTTTTGATTATGGATATTGTATCATGTATCATGTGAAGATCAGAAGCCACACACAGGACACGACGAGCCACAGGCCTGGACCGAGACGAAGAGCTGATGCAGACCCTGAAACATACACACACACACATCATTAGCGCTCGACTGATCACACACGGGTCTGATGAAGAATCTCAGGGGATCAGAGAGAGTGGGTGTGGCTTTACCCTGTACAGTGACAGTCGCTGCAGCTGATTGGCTGGGAGCCGTTGACTGCGTGCCGCTGCCCGTGACGCTGCTGTTAGCGGGGCTGTTGTTAGCGGGGCTGTTGTTAGCGGGGCTGCTGTTAGCGGGGCTGTTGTTAGCGGGGCTGTTGTTTTGGACGGTGGCGGGTGCAGATGTGCTGGGATCGGCTCGGCCTCCATGCAGACCCACGTTCAGCGTGTCTAACTGAGACTGCGGCTGTGAGGAGATCCAGGCCTGAACCACAGAGTCCTTCTCAAACACCTTCAGATCGGCCACAGCCGAACCCATGAGAGCACGCACATCAGACACGCTCAGACCCTGAAACACACGCGGCATACAGTCACACTCACATCCACACTGAGAGGAACGTGTGTGTGTGTGTGTGTGAGCGTGTGTTACCGTCACAACAGGTATGCTGAGGCTCCTGAAGGTGCTGATGTCCATAGTGATGTTTGAAGAGGCCAAAGCCCTCACATCCTCAACTGGCGCGCCACCTACACACACACACACACACACACACACACGCACACACACACACACACACACACACGCTTTATTATGAAAAAGCAACGCACATGTAAAATTATGCAAACCTCGATAGATCCTTTGGTTAGGTTTCATGTAATAGTGCAAAGGATGATATCCATTCTAGTTTTCTGTCTAAAAATGCTTAGAATAATGCCTAAAAAACAGATTCTCCATTTATGATGCATCATGTCTCAAATGCGAACTATAACTCACACTTTCTGCATGTTCTTTATGCTGTTTGAGGTTGAATTAAAACCAAATATTGCCATATTATTCTAAAACGGAAATGTATGGTTCAGATTGCTCAGTTCATAGAGGGCTATGAGTTTTTCCTAAAATGGCTCACCGCTAGAGCCTAGTGGAAAGGTTTGGTACTACACGGAATTTAAGTTTTACTGAAAGCTCATTTTAAAGATATCAACCTTAAATTTGGAACACATCTTTAGTTTTGTAGCTTTGAATTTCTAGCAGCTTTAGGTTTTACACATGTTTTGTAAAATCAATTTAACATGTTTAAAAGTAAAGCCTTAAGTCTGTGCTCCAAAGAATGTAAGATTTATGACAGTTTAAGTTGGAAATGTCATTTTCAGGTCAATGCATAAAAAGTGGGACTGACAGTTAAAAGGTTAAGGGTGGGTTAGAGTTGAGTTAACTTTAGCAAACATCACTTCTGTACAAACCCACTGAGTATATGAGATATCTCTGTGTGTGTGTGTGTGTGTGTGTGTGTGTGTGTGTGTTTTTTACCGAGGTAAGGGCTGATGAGGTGGAAGTAAATGGGGCCGTTGCTGCGTTGAGCTCTGAACGAGGACTTGGCAGTGCTGTACAGAACTGATTTCTGCTCATATGAACACAAGGATAGATCCAGAACTTCGGCATTGCTGCACACGAGGAGAGAGAGACATGAATTACTGAATGAAGTGAGCTGGCAAACGACTGTGTGAGCGAGGGTTTGAGTGTGTGCAGTACCTCAGGTCTCTTGCTGTGATGCTCTGAAGTGTTGAGATGTTCAGTGCGCAGATGTTGGAGCCGATGACGTTCAGCTCGTTAGTGCCTAAAGTGTGACCGGTCACACTCAGATACCTGAGGATCACCTCCTTACTCTACAACACACACACACACACAGGTTATCTAGCTCCGCTCATCACTTCCAACATTTCATGTTCACTGTAATGTCTAACAAATGTTATTTTGTCCTTCATTTTATGACAACACTTCACAATAGTTAACATTAGCTCATGTGTTACCTAACATTAACAATTAGTTAATAAAAATACAAATGTTCATTGTTAGTTCACATTAGCTCAGGTCCATTAAATAATTTACATTTATGCATTTAGCAGAATGTAGAAATTAACATGAACACGAAAAAAAATGTCCCAAAGCATTTAACAATCGTAGTTATATGTTACCTAATATAGTAATCTAATATTAACAAATTAAACCTTATGGTAAAGTATAGCACGCTACAATAAGGTCTCATTTGTTGATAGTAATTTATGCATTAGTTAACATAAGGTTTATGGGTTATACTTTATTTTGAGGTGTCCTTGTTACAGTGTAATTATACATTTAGTATACAAGTACTGAGTAATATTAATTAACTCCATG
Organism: Sinocyclocheilus grahami; assembly: GCF_001515645.1. Lineage (NCBI taxonomy): Eukaryota > Metazoa > Chordata > Actinopteri > Cypriniformes > Cyprinidae > Sinocyclocheilus > Sinocyclocheilus grahami. The sequence goes on from NW_015506281.1 coordinate 240,058, forward strand.
TACTTACTATATGGTTAGGGTAAGGATTATGGCATGGCTTAGGGTTACTTGCATGTAATTATGAATGATTTATTGTTATTATAATAGTAAGTACATGCAACGTGTAACAAGGATACCTTAAAATAAAGTGTTACTGCAATGTGTTTTGCAGCAATTATTAACCTTTGTTAATGTTAGTTAATAAAAGAGTTAATTGTTCATGTTAGTTCACAGTGCATCAACAACTGTTAACAAATACAACTTTTAACTTTAATAATATCTTAGTAAATGTTGAGATTAATGTGAACTAACATTAATAAATGCTTTAAAAATATTTTCCATTGTTAGTTCATGTTAACCCTGCTGAAAAAAACAAAACAACCTAAGCTGGTTGGCTGGTCTTAGCTGGTTTAAGCTGGAAGTAGCTAGTTTTAGCTGGTCTCCCAGCCTGACCGGCTAAAGATGTGGCCAAACCCCCTCTAAAACCAGCCTGCTGACCAGCTATGACCAGATAACCAGCTTAGCTTTTAGCAGTTTTTCTCGGCAGGGAATTAATGTAGTTAAGGTAGTTTTAGTCACAGAAAAGCACACACCTTGTCTTTGTCCCATTCTCCGTTGTTTGAGTCCATCAGCGCGGCCAGCGTGTCGATGCTGGTGATGCTCCAGGTCCTGATCTCGTCGACCGTGGCTTGCCGTGAGACAGACGCAAGTAACTGCAGCGTGCTGTCGGAGAGTCCAGCCGGATACACCTGGAACACAGCGTCCAAGGCTTAGTGCTTGGACCACTTCTCTTCTCCATCTACATGTCGTCACTAGGTTCTGTCATTCAGACGCATGGCTTTTCTTATCACTGCTATGCTGATGACACTTAACTCTACTTCTCATTCCAACCAGATGATCCGACAGTAGCTGTTCACATTGTAGCCTTCTGACAGACATTTCTAGCTGGATGAAGGACCATCACCTTCAACTCAACCTTGCTAAGACAGAACTGCTCGTGGTCTCTGCCAACGCAGCATTTCATCACAACGTCACTATACAGCTGGGTTCGTCCACCATAAGTCCTTCCAGGACAGCCAGGAACCTTGGAGTTGTGATCGATGATCGGTTAAGCTTCACAGACCATAATGCTACAACAACCCGTTCCTGCAGGCTTGCCTTATACAACATTAGGATGATTAGACCCTTCCTATCAGAGCAAGCTGCACAACTGCTTGTCCAAGCTCTTGTTCTCTCCAGACTGGACTATTGTAATGCTCTCTTGGCGGGCCTTCCCGCATGCACTATCAAGCCTCTGCAACTGATCCAGAATGCAGCAGCCAGAGTGGTCTTCAACGAGCCGAAGAAAGCTCACGTCACACCTCTCTTCATCAGTTTGCACTGACTACCAATAGCTGCTCGCATCAAATTCAAGGTACTGGTGCTTGCCTACAAGACAACCACTGGTGCTGCACCAATATACATAAACTCGCTAGTTCAGACCTACACGCCCTGCAGAAGCTTGTGTTCTGCAAGTGAACGGCGCCTTCTGGTGCCATCCCAAAGAAGCACAAAATCACTCTTACAGACCTTTTCCTGGACTGTCCCCAGCTGGTGAACAACCTGCCTATCTCAATCCGAGCAGCCATTTTCAAAAAAACATCTAAAAGACACATCTTTTTCGCCAGCACCTGACCAACTAATACTAGCACTTACCCATTCTATTCTATTCGTTTTGGTCGAATTTATCTATAAACATTTTTTTTTAAATCCTTGTTATGTGCACTGTGCTAGACTAACTGAGACTTGTCACAGCACTTGTATATTGTTGCTCTCTCGTTGGTCTGTTTGCTTCTACTTTGTAAGTCGCTTTGGATAATAGCATCTGCCAAATGACTAAATGTAAATGTAAATGTAATCAGCTCACTTACCTGCTTCAGCTTGCTCAGAATAATTCTCTGGAAGTCGTTGTCATCCACCTTCTCCGTGATGGCGGCCAGGTTATCTCTGAGGACCCTGGTGCTCATACAGGCATCGAACTGGGCCGCGGTGTAGCCGAAGGGGAACGAGGCGTCTGTGATCGTGGCTTCCGTGATGTTTCCCGCGGTGCAGTCTGACCGACACAAACATCAACACGGTCAAACAATCCTGTGACAGCTATAAAACACTCCTCTTTATGTCACAGAGGTTCACCGTCACATGTCAACTATTATTTGGCCCAGTTTAAGCATCCTAGTTATTCTTCTTCTACTTCTTCCTCTGATTGGCTTTCTGAGGCAATAATCAACAGCAGCTTCATGCCTCTATGTATTCCTATGATTGTCTGAACTCCATATGCCTTTCCAAGGTATTATCCACAGTGATTTATGTAAATAATCTTGGATTTGACTGTAAAATGCCAATTAAATACCAAAGCTGGTGGTGTAGATGGCAGGCAGGCGGTCTGGCTGTATCTTTGAAATGATTTGATGTATTAAAACCAAACTTGAAACCTGTCATCATCTCTGTGCTCTTAAAGTATTCACCAAATTTCAAGTCTTTTGATCACATACTGGTCAAAAGTTATCATCTACATCATTGCTGCTTGCAGCAATTATCCTTTAAATATATAATGTACTATCAATTTAATTACACATAATATATCTTAATGATAAATTATATGACTTGCAATATATTATCATTCTTATAAGTCATCGTGTGTGTGTGATTTACCTGCAGAGCGCCCGATTCTGCTTCGAGCGTCTAACTCAGCGTTGCAGTTTTTAAAGAGCTTCTTTAGTTTCGGCTTCTCCGTGTTTCTCGTCCTCAGGAATGGCATGAACACCTTCATGTACTTTCTCTTCACAGGCTGGAACACACACACACACAACACATAAATAAAGCAGCAGTTGACACACCTGGAACCAATGAAGGAAGGATGAGTCAGAGAATAAGCGTTCTTACGGCGCTGAAGCGGCTCCAGAAGTCGTCAGTGAAGTACAGTGGCAGGGTGTCGAGGCGCTCCAGCGTCTGCTGATCCCAACCAGAAGATTTCCTGAAACCCAACAGAGTTCATTTATACAGCGCTTTACACTAAACAGACAGCCTTACAGTAATAAACACACTGTTTCATAAACACGTTATTTAATTCATTGACAGTAACACTCATAATAAACCCTGTAGAGTTTTCTGATGTTTGTTTCATATCACGTGTGCAGTTCTGTGCAATAATTCTAATGATCACAGTCAACTCAAGTTTGCTGAATGACTGAACTGTAAATGAAGAGCTCTTTGCATGATTTTTCTCACCCATAGACAGTTTCTCCTGAGAGCAGCAGCGATTGCACAGCGCTGATCTGATCGTCGGACAGATCGTGGCACTTCTTCAGGCTCTCAATGATGGCTGGATCAGAGTTTTGGATGTAGACGGGGTCGAGAGTGCAGGTCAGGTTACCCAGAACCTCCACGTGATCCTTGCTTAACCTTTGACCTGAAATACCCTACAACAACATACACACGTTTACAAGAGTCTGGGGTAGAAATGCTGTGTGCGTGAGTGTGTGTGTGAGCTGCTCACCAGACAGTTTTGTGCGTTGTTGAACAGAGTCTTCTGTTTGTCAAGGACACTGGAAAGAACAGAGTAATCTGCCGTGCCCACAGCGCTGAAATACGAGCGGCAGTTCGCCTTCTCCACCTGCTCATAGCTGATCGACAAACATCAACAAATTACCACAAACGAATAGATGGACAAACCAAACCACAGACGACAAGAAAATCAAACAAACACTCTGAAAGAGAGAAGTTAGGTATCAAGAATAAAGCAAAAATAGTCAAACATTCATAAATGAAATAAAAGGACACTCATAAAGAAGAGGATGTTTAGGAATTTGTCATTTTTAATTGTAATTTGTGTACTTCAGTAATGACCATGTCTAATTCTTGTCACTCTTTGTGGAGTCTGTTGTCCAAGAGCACAACATGCACAAGTAGGGCTGCACGATTATGACAAAAATCATAATTGTTGATTATTCCCTTGAAATTGTAATTGCAATTATTAATTACGATTATCACAATTTACATTGAATGATGTTTATACCATTGTTTGATGCAACTACATGCCGTATTTTTATATGAAAATAAACAAGCTGAAAACACTCTAACTGAAAAACTTTTAGTGCTTTTCCATAGTAATAAGCCTCAAATGTCAACTACACATCGGATTGGTTTCTTCTTTAAATTATAAAAAAGTAAAAATATGAATGGTATTATAATGCTATACTAAAACTAAAACTAAAACCATGGAAAAACCCTTAAGATAACATGTAGAAAGAAATAAACGCATCATAAGAACGCAGAATAACATAAGTGGACTTTGAATGATTAATTGCAGCTTTGAATGATTACGTAATTGTGGCATCCATAATTGTAATCGGTAATAATTGGTGAAGTAGTGAAACACCTCTTCTGCGCAGCTGAGATTTGGTACGATACCAATACTCGTTTGTTTTCTGTCTTGGATTATTCAACTTTACTTTCAGTTGCAAGGTACTCACTTGTAGTAAAGCAGGATGTCTGAAGGTAAATCGGTGAAGCTTGGCGAAGTCTCGTCTTTCATGTAGTTGTACATGCACATCAGCTAGAATACAACAATTAAAGAGTTTAATGGTAAACCTCACAGACGCAGACGTAAGTCCTGAGCGGACGTGAGTAAGGTGTGTACCTGACTCTCCTTCAGCTGGACCTTCTGCCGTCCCGACCGACGTCTGCAGGCTTTGACCAGCTGCTTGACCTTGGGCTCGGCGAGCGTCCGGACAGACGTGCAGGTGAAGCCCTGCAGCAGCTCCTCAGACAGCCTGCAGAGGGAGACAAACACACTCATAAAACACCTGCTGCGTCTGTACTGTCTGTGAAAGAGCATAAGTGTGAAGAATCACTCACTCCTCAGTGTCCTCAGTGAGACTCGCCACGGCGCCGAACAGCATCACGGCCTGCGACACGACAGAAAATCTCTCACAAATTTCTCACATATTTTTTTTTTTTTTTCAGTCTCTGACAAGTTCAAATAAGGGTTTTCAGAGACACTTAACAGTAAGCTCCAATTAGTAAACGTAGTTAATGCATTAACTAACCATGAGTGATACATTTTGTACACTATTTATTCACCTTTGTTAACGTTAGTTAACAACAATAAAAATGTTAATTGGAAGTTCATGTTCAGGTCGATTAAGTAATACAGTAACTCTTCATAATCAGGAACACTATTATCTAGTTGCTTAGTAGCATGCAAAATACTAGCATATCAGCTGTTTATTAGTCCTTATAAAGCACATATTCCTGCCTTTTTCTGCATGACCATATTCTGGATCCCTTAAACCTACAACATACAACTACACTTTAAACTATCAATAGCCAGCAAATTAGGAGTTTGTTGTGGGAAAACTCTAGTTGATAGTGAATATGTGTTCCCCTAACTTGCTTCCAATAATATTAACAGCTACAGCTTTTGATTTTAATATGTGACCCTGGAGCACAGAAGCAGTCATAAGCAGCACAGGCATATTTGTAGCAATAGCCAACAATACACTGTATGGGTCAAAATTATGGATTTTTCTTTAATACCAAAAATCATTAGGATATTAAGTAAATATCATATTCCATGAAGATATTTTGTATATTTTGCAAATTTCCTTGTGTAAAAATATCAAAACTTAATTTCTGTTAGAACCACTATCATCAAAGATAATTGACAATTAGCATACAGTTTGGATTGGTGGTATGATTCTGTTCTGGTCAAGAACTCCCTGCGCATCCATGCAGCCTAGCATGGATGAGAGCAGGGAGAGCAGCAATAACCCCCCAAAACAAAACCATATGCTGATATCCCCCAACACAAACTGATATCAAAATATCAAAGCCTTAAGCAACAAGCATGTTGCCCTTAACCAATGACCAAAAACAAATATGTTGCCAAAAATCGTGTTGCCTTTAACAGATGACCTAATGAATATTTCCAATACCTTAAAAGCTTAAACAACATGTTCTCAATAACAATAGGTAGACTTAAGAAAAACATGTTTCCAATTCAACCACTGCTTAAAAAACAAGCATGTTCCAATAACGACCAGATTGCTCTGGAACAAGCATGTTCCCAACAATATAGCTATAACTTAAGAACAAGCATGCTCCCAATAATGACCAGGTAGCTTAAGAACAAGCATATTCCTAATACGACTAGATAGCTTAAGAACAAGCATGTTCCCAATACGACTACAGCTTTTAGAACAAGCATGTTCCAGTAACAACCAGATTGCTCTGGGACAAGTGTGTTCCCGACAATACAGCTATAACTTAAGAACAAGCATGTTCCCAATAATGACCAGGTAGCTTAAGAACAAGCATATGCCTAATACGACTAGATAGCTTAAGAACAAGCATGTTCCCAATACGACTACAGCTTTTAGAACAAGCATGTTCCAATAACAGCCAGATAGCTCAGGGACAACCATGTTCCAGACAATACAACTATAACTTAAGAACAAGCATGTTCCCAATAACAAACAAACTTAAGAACAAGCATGTTTCCAATACAACTAGACAGAACAAGCGTGTCTGATACAGGAACAGAATCAACACTGAACAGACGGCTGCATCCAAAACTGAAAAATGCTGCCTTTGGAGGACACATTTCAAGGTAGGAAGGCATCAAGACACGTCGAATCCAAAGTTAGCTTCAATTCCTGCCTCCTGAGATACCATCATCTGGTTGATATTTAAAGGCAGAATAGATGTATCCTTCATTGCCTTGATACCCACAATCCTTTGTGTCCTATCCCGTGATGGTTGAGCAAAATAAAGATGGCGTCTGAAGTTATTTCTAGCGAGAAATCAGTATTATTAAGTAATTAAGTATTCGCTTAGCTATTACCAAAGCTCATTCTAGTTTGTTGTAGATCATTGAACATTAAGCTGCCTCTGACGCATGTACGATACCAGTTTAAGTTACCTTCATGAACAACCTAGGCTGCTGTCTCGCTGCCTATCAGCCAATGACTTCGCTGGCAGCGAGACAGCAGCCTAGGTTTTCGGATGCAGATGACTTCAACTGAACAACGACCATTTACCATTTTCTCTTGGAGCTGCGCCGCAGCAGAAATGATTCAGTTTGCACCATGGTCGTTATTTCCTGCTGCTTAAATCTGTGCTGTAGTGCTATAAAAATAAAGTCGACTTGACTAGGTTAAAGGGAACAGAACACACAGTTTCGGCCAATCTCATGTTAATCTTGTAGTATTGCATCATTCACATCTCTGAAGAGTCTTCAGGTTTACGATTCTCTCCGAAAACAGCCGAGCTCCTGGAGGCGAGCCGTGGGCGGAGCTGAAGAGTCACGAGCGCTTACGGGCTGATTGGCAACAAACACAGACATTTGATGCAGTTTTACAGCAGTTCCTAGTCATGACCGGGATCTTTTATCGATGGGACTGCTCCGTCTTTCAGCATCAAACGATGTGCAAATCCAGTCGTTTGATGATCCAGTGTCAGATTGTACCTTGTTATAAAACATACGTCACCGAAGTGACGGGAACAACAAACACGCTCGTGAAACTCCGTTGCTGCCCCGGAAAAACAAACCGCATCCACTGTACATATAACACTGAATAAGGTTATCTTTTCCTCACATCCAAAAACACACATCTTTAGAGACATTCTTCTCGAGCAAGTAAATGCAGCGCTGCCGATGACTTCCGTAACCATGAACAAACGCATTGGGCGGTGCGCTCTTGCTCTCGCTCAGGTCGCTGAATACACGCGTGCACACAAGAATCCAACCCTTAACAGTGTAAACAACTCAGCATGCATGAAATGGCATTAGACCCCCCTTTAAACGCAGCACATTGCAGAGACGAGTCAGTGCCAACAGATAGTACCGCATATAAGCATTTAACTGAAAACATCTAATTGAGCCTAATAAGGCAATAGGTAGCACAGATAGCCTTAGCAACACGCATGTTGCCAATAACCTGAGCGCACTGAAAGGAACTGAGCTTGTGAAGACGTTCGAGAGAGTGAAACATAGCAGCTGTGGTGTAGATGCTTGATCTCTTGATATCCTTCTTGGGGATGAAGTTCCCATCTGAACTTGTTCTTGAGTCAGTCACATAATGTTGTGGAGTCCATGTCAATAATGTAGCAATGTGTGAAATAATGCTAACTCAGTTACTTCCGAATCAGGCAGCTTATGATCAGTGCGGTGAATTCACGTGTTCAAGTTAACAAACTTGAATGAATTGGAGGTAAGTCCATTGGGGAAATGAATTCCACTTGTTAAATTCCCGATTCCTGGTGATGATGGTGTCTTGCTTGCCGAATTCGCCATTTAATTAGCTATTGAGCAATGTGAAAACTGCTGATAATACTGAGGGACTTTATATATGAATGCTTAGATAGGTGTAGTATTCCTATAGATAGATGGGGATCAGCTGAGAGTCAGCTGATGCGAGCTTGACTAATGTGACCTGCCAGAACTAACATTTCATTTGGACACATTTAAAGATGATTTTCTCAATATTTAGATTTTTTTGCACCCTCAGATTCCAAATTTTCAAATTTTGTATCTCGGCCAAATATTGTCCTATCCTAACAGTTTTTTACAAAACTGACCATTATGACTGGTTTTGTGGTCCAGGATCACATATATTAGTAAATGTTGAAATTGACATTAAGTTTAATACAAGCTTTAGAGGTATTTTTCATTGTTAGTTCATGTTAACTAATGTAGATAACTAATGTTAACAAATACAACATTATTGCAATGTTACCGGGTTTTCTGTTTTTACATGATTTTTCATAGTGGTGATTTGTGGTGAACTGCATAGAAACCAGGGGGGTCAACTTGACCCGAACACCATCGTAGGAACAGAAGTTTTTACTCTTCCATCATCATTAAAACAGTGTAAAAAGCACAGGTCATATGAAATAAACACAGAAGAAATGTCGGCACCTGCTCCTGTGTCCATTGCTTCTGATTGATCAGAGTGACATTCACAGACTCCTGAGAGATCAACAAGACGCGCGGGATCGAGCCAGCCAATGCGTCCGGAACATTCTCGATGACTTTAGTTTCATCTATAGACACGATCTGAGGAGGAAAGGATGATAGAATCTGAGAGAAGGTTCAGATGTAGAGGTGACCGTTACTTGGTTAAACACATGCCTTCATGACATAAACCAGCTGCAGGATTTCTGGCGCTGAGAGGATGTTGCTGATGAATGTGGGATTTTGGGATATGGCCAGGAGCTCTGAAGATTCAATGCTGGAGATGGTTTCCGCCGGAACGCCCTTGACGAGCGTCCCGAGAGACAGCAGCGAGGAGCTGGTGTTCAACTGAAAAACATCCAGAAGTTCGCTGGTTTAATTTCTCAGAAATGTTGTCTTATTTATTTTTTTATATTCTATGTCAGTTAACAGTTTTGTGATATTCAGCTCCAACTCAAAAATGCAGCTGGAAGCGTTATTTAGACTCACTGGAAAATCAGACTCGATGAGAGTCTGTATGACTGCGTTGGCTTGGCCCTGATTCCAGCCGTCGACGGCGCTGAGGGTCGAGAGTGCGCCCTTGATGACATCAGCGGAGGCGGAGCTTATCTGGGCCTCCGTCAGGCCCACGCTCTGACTGCCGAGCAGCTGGATGGTGGAGGAGGAGAGCGAAGGGAGATTGGTCGCGAGAGCAGACGTGATCTGAAACGAAGATGAAGCAGGTCAAATGAGGCCAACTGATCAATGAATTGATTGATTGATTGATTGATTGATTGATGGACTGACTGACCGGCTGACTGACCGGATTGATTAATTACCTCAGGGCTCTCGGTTCCATTACAGAACATGTTGATCCGCTGGATTAGTACCAAACTGTTGTCTGCTCCTAGAGGCTCTAACGCAAATGAAGGAATTCCACACAGGAATTGGCCTGGCAGCCTGTAACATAAACACACGTGAAGCTGTAGGCTAGATTCAGATTTTACAGTTGCTCTGCTTTAGGTGTGATTTGACCAGACCAGCTGCACACCTGATGGGGTTGAAGGACGGGTTCTGATTGTACAGCTGTGTTACGTAGTAGTTGGCTACGCTGGACTGGATCGTCACAGTACCATTGAGCAGCTGAAGGTTCTCCGGGTTTTCCAAGAACACACCAATCTACAGAACAACACAAGAGCGCCGTTACTGGAAACACTTCTCAGAGATGCTCAAGTCAAGTCATATTTATTTCTATCGTGCTTTATATAATACATGTTGTGTTGAAGCAGATTCAAAGAAATAACCAGGAAAACAACAGAATCAGTGACGCAAAATCATCAAATTTGAGGCAAATTCAATTTCAGCGGTAAAGGAGGAGACAATAGCGCAATTATACAGTTCTCATCAGAGAGTGTCGTGCCGTCACGTTAAGTTTCATGTAAACCCAACTAACCAAGCCAAAGGTGAAAGTGGCAAGGAACCTAAACTCCATTAGGGGACAGACATAGTGCATTTGTTACCTCGTCAGACGACACGAAAGAGTTAAGGTCAGACAGATTGACGTATCTGATGAAGACGCCAATGTAGCTCACAAGCCAGTTTGTGGAGTTCAGCTGAGGATCGGAGGCATTATAGCAACGCGGTGAGCCACCTGTACACACACACACACACACGATGTAAACATACACACATACTACAGCTGAACAAGTCTGGATAGATTGAGAATCTCTTTTTTAAATAGAGATCACAATTCTCCCACTATTCTGTTTTCTTTTTTGTTTTCATTATATTCATTTGAACAAATTAACGTAAAAAATAAAATGTTTGAATGAATGATTCAATGATTCATTTGTAAATACTTACCTTGGTTCATTACTAGAAGAATCTGTGTTTTTGAACAAACCTCTTGAATGAATGATTCAATGACAAACACATTTTTAACAGTCACTTGTCGCCACCCACTGGTGTAATGTTATCAATACAATCTTTATAAAAAGTGCCAAATTACTCTTCAGAAGGTGATTTATCATATATAGACATCAGTATTTCTATTCAAACTATAAACTTTTATCCCAGTACTTCTGTGATAATTTGAATGTGTCTAACACAGAAATAATAATACTGCGTGGCTGAAAAGACTGTTTGTGAAGCGGTTTCACATCTATACATGAGAACTGCTCTCTCTGGGTCAGGAGATATAAATATTCCGGTTTACTGTACTTGTCAAATGAAATATAAATACAAAGTACATATTCTTACCATTTGTGAGATACACCTTCATGGAGCTGTAAACATCCTCTGGGGTGAAGTCAGTTCTGGAGAAGTTGTAGTTGTTTCCGAGAACTGAAACACTGCACACACAGACAACTGCTTAGTATAATGCGAGGTGTTTGTGTGGAGGTATTTAGTGATGTGTGAGCGCTCACAGTTTCCTGTAGGGCAGACAGGCGGCGCTGCTGAGCTGTGCAGGGCTGATGAGCTGTGAGCTGAGCAGAGGCAGGTATTGCACGAGTCGATGGTCAAACCACTGATCCACCTCAGACTGGATCTCCAGCTTCAGAACTCCAGGCCAGACGCAGGACAACACCTGCCGGGCCAAACCCATGGATTCCAGCGGCTCCTGCGGGACAGAGAGAGATGGAAAGCTTAACACAGAGACTCTGAACTGCAGAGACGTGATCTTCAGCGTCGAGGAAAAATACTAAACCTCCTTCAAAACAATATAAATACACCATTTTTGTGCTCAAAACAAGTACTACACTGAGGGTACTCATCAGGCAGCTCAATAAGCAGCTACCTTTACACAGCACACAAGTTTCCATTCCAGGTTTTCCTATGTAAACGCACTAGACGGATGTGTTTAACTATTGCGCTCCAGTCTTTTGCACCATCTCGCACATGATACGATGTTCTAAAATCACAGCGCTCATGATAAAGGTTTTAAACTTTTAAAAAATCTATCTCGAGACTGTGTTTCTTCCCCAATCGGTGACATCGCACTGTGAAGCAGACATAGGATCTGACTAAAGGCTGGAATACACCATACGGCTTCTTCCCAGACTTTTGCGTAGCTGCAGAAAGTCAGAGCCAGTCTGCAGGTTCAAGTTAACAGATTTCACAGAGAAAGTGTTGTGTATGATGGATTCTAGCTTCAGACTCTGATCCCGTTCAGTCAGAGGACGTCAAATACATTTGATATTTTCAGACAATTTAAAACACATTTTTTCATGCAACCCGTTTGTTTTGTCATTTAGTGTGTGATGACCAGTTTTTCTCTGAAAGTGAATGATGTCTAGTGTTTTCATATGTTCAGATTTTAAGTCACGTAGTGTTTTCCAGCCTTGGGAGGTGAGACAGGCCAGACTCAAACCTGTACAAAACAATAGCAAATCTTTTTTCCATATTTTAAGCACTGAATAATATGAATACGATTCTTAAAATCTCTCAAGTCTATCTGGCATCTTGAATTTTTTTCCACTGAGCTTGTTGCAATGAACTATATCCACATCCAAAGGAAATGTGCATTGCTGCCTTTGATTTTGGCCAAAACGAGGAATCTTGCATGGCAACATAACTGTGCCGTCTTCACATCAGGAGTCTGCCTACGATGTAAGCACACTAGGTAGACAGCTAGCGTGTGCTGGAACACAGCTCAAGGGCATCTGAAAGACCTACCGTCTCCAGATAGCGTGCAGTCTGGTTGTACTGGCTGAGCAGATGGCAGAGTCCCGACCCGTCTCCGAGCGTCTGAGGCCTGTTCAGGAACTCACTCAGCTCGGCTGTAGAGATGGAGCCCAGCAGCTGCGGGAGGAAACGCACGGATCAGAAGAGCTGCGATGGAAAGAGATCGAGCAATAGAGGAACGCTGATGTACCTCAGGCCTCCTGTCCACAGAGATCAGAGACTGGAAGGTGTTGAGGTCTGGAAATCCAAACTGGAGGAAGAAAGACTTGAGGAAGAGGTAGAAACTGCCACTGACATAACAGCGAAGAGGAGCATCTGCAGGAAAAAAATAGACAAACAAACAAACCAACCATTTTATATAAAAACAATATTTGAAAAACTCTGGTTATGCCTAAGTTGTACTGTTCT
>NW_015506281.1:255523-258803 GCF_001515645.1 Sinocyclocheilus grahami
ATATATATAATTATATGTAAACCAAATATACAAAAATATTATAAAATGAATTTAATGTTTTAATTAAACATCGTAATGCACTTGTTTTATGATCTCATGAGTAACTGTAACCCCAGTTATATTACATTAGAATATTTATCTATTCATTATTACGCCTTTATTAATGTAATTCATTAAAATGCATGATAAACAACCAATTCAGATGTAAAAAGGAATCTGCAAACATTACAAGGCATTCTAACTTTGGTTACAATTATTTATGAAAACACATAATACATTATAATGAACATTGTGAATCCCTTGATAATGCTTTATACATAAAGGCTTCAAATAAAGTGTTATATTGCATATTGATTCTTCTTGTCACTACCTGTTTTAGCGATAATTCTTTGGCAATGCTGTGCTGACAATCATGCCAATAAAGTATTCATTTGAAAATGCAGTAAAAATTGTGTGTCTGAGTGTGTGAGAGAGTTATAACCGCACACAAACTGCTGTCTCTCTGCTTACCCCATTAAAATCTCTCTTCAAGCTGATAAAGTCAGTAAAGTTGGCGATGAAGCGGAACCGTCCGAAGTTTTTCAGCAGCCAATCAGAGTTACTGTTAGTACTCTGCACACAGGAATCTATGAAAAGATCAGAAACGCGTTATTTAACACTTGTTTATGCCAACACACACACACACACACACACACAAACACAGAATCACTCACACACACACACACACACACACACACATACTTGTATTTGTGGTTTATGGGGACTCTCCATAGGCGTAATGGTTTTTATACTGTACAGACTGTATTTTCTATTGGCCTACACCAACCCTACCCCTAAACCTACCCCTCACAGGAGACTACTGGCAATTTTTTAATTTTCAACACCGTTTTGTATGTATTTAAGCCTTTTGTTTTACGGGGACACAGGAAGTGTCCTCATAAACCATGTTTATGTTGTAGTACCCATGTCATTATACACATTTGTGTCCTCATAAACCATATATACCTGTACACACACACACACAGAGAGAGAGAGACATGTTACCTTGGCTGGGCTGATGGAAGAGATAGTCTCGAGTGAAACTGTAGATGTACTTCGTCTGAATCGGTGTGAGACTGCTGAAAACGTTATCACAGCCTTTCACGCTACAAACACAAGAACACATCAATGACAGGATGAACTACAAACGTTTTGTCAAACACAGAGGTCCCCAGATATTGCTGTTTAGAAACTAAATCTCTGCATAACCCAGAACAGACACGTATCAAAGAAACACAAAATAATATTAGCAATCATCTGTCCAAATCATGGTGTCCAAACAGACTTTATAATACTGTAATACTGTTTATTACTGTGCATTGTGTGAATTTTCAAGGAGCAAACTCCCACCGTAATGATTCTCACAAAGTGAAAGCCCTAGAAATGATTGACTGACCATGGCCATTGCACTGATGACTGAACTAGACTAAGACAGACCTGGGTTCAAAATAGCTGCTCAACACTGCCCTAAAATGACTGCAAGCAAAAATTGGATGCAGATTTTTGTGGATGAAAGGTGTCTGCTATACAAAAGCAGCCAGTGCTCACATTTCTCTGTAAGAATCGCAGCTCATGGTCCTGGGGATGACAGAAAGGCTATCTGGACCGATCCCAGGGAGGAAAACGTGCAGGTACGACTGGAACCATAAAGCAAACGTCTGCGGATCGAAGGTTTCAAATCTGTTCGCCAGGTCCATCAATGTCATGTTCAGAATTATGCTGCTCACAGCAGTGCTGATGCTTGATATGTTTCTCTGAAAACAAACAGCACACAGCACTGAAATGTCACATATACTCTTGAATAGCTGAATATGGAAAAGACAAAACTTGTGATGTTCCAGGAAATCCCTTATATGGACAAATATATTCAGCTATCACTTTAGCTGAACAGAGACATTTTGAATGAGGAAACATGAAGACAATGAACACATGATTGCAACGATGTATGGTTTAACTGTGCTCTTCAAGCCATCTCAGGTATTTTCATAAGAATAAAGTATATTTATAATGTAAAGCTAATCGTCATAGCCATGATAAATGTAGTAGAGAATACTACAAAATAATACATTTATTTTGAATATCTGAAACACCATTTAATTGGTAAAAAAACCAACCAAACAAACAACAAAACATGATATGAACACTAAAGTCAGCACAAAACATTCCCACCTGTGCAGACATGCTGATGAATTTCTCAAAAAAATCATCCAACTGGTTCTGGTCTGGAGAGTTTACAACAGATCCAAACAATTCTCTAACAGCAGACTCATCATCCACCAGACCTGGTGTCAAGATTCGCTCCACCTTCTGTTCACCAGTTAGAGAGCCAAACACGGCTTCCTGCGTAGCAAGAAAATGCACTGTTACTTCTGTTAGGGAAGGAAACCTCCACACTAGATTCAAGATCATCACTGCACACAGAATTTCTGTCAGCAAGAATAATTTGAACTCTGTTTTACCCTAGAGATGTTGAATTCTGCCAAGTCAGAATAAGGCACATAGGTGAAAAACCGACCAAGGTTCAGATCCAGCCAGTCAGTGTCATTTTGGACACCCTGTTTGCAGGCTAAAGAATTTAGAAAAAGCATTGCATTGTTTAAGTTATTATGAAAACAACAAAGCTGAGTGTTGACATTCATTTAGATTCATTCGTTTAGCAGGCATAGATTTTAAAGCGAATTACAAATGTGAATGATGCAAGGAGACATACCAGGCTGACTGATCTGGTGCACAGACTGTTTGAGGTAAACTACTAGATTTGCAGCAAGTTCCTCTCTTCTTTTGACAGGTACTTGTAAATAAGCCACATTCAGTCCTCTAACACTGTGAACAACATGAGAGTCACTAACATCCTGATTCTCTTGACATCTCTTTAATAAATATTTACCATATAACATATAATTTAACCCTTTTAGACAGCAGATCATCTTTATAAAACAAACTGAAATGCAATTTGTGACAAAAACCACTCAAACAAAATAATCTAAGATATGTCCTTAATATATATTTAACCTGTCAAAATTAATCTTAGGCCTGAGTAGATAACCAGCAAATAAAGGCTACTATTGTACTGAGAGAGCTCGTTTTAAATCAAAATATTTAAAGAAATAATATATAGAATCACTCACATCACATGGTAGTTGGTGCAGTTGATGTCAGCTGTGACCTTAAGCAGCATTTCTGCGGTGAAACTGGAGAGGACAGGGATGAGCTTCTCGGTGAACCACACTTCCCAGTCATG
>NW_015506281.1:273472-294814 GCF_001515645.1 Sinocyclocheilus grahami
GGTGAACAAAACCCAGACACAAAGCAAATAACGCATGACTGTTGGGACCCTAAAAATATATATACATATAATAACAACAATTAACATGGGTAATTTCAAAGATTGCTTACACTGGAAAAATTTCCATTCAGAGTTTGTAGATCCTTCAAGGTAGCGTAGAATGAGAATTCACCAAAATTTTTCTCAAGCCATTCAGTGCTGCTTATAATGTTAGAAAGACATGCTGGATCTGGATTGAATACAGAACATTGCGGGAATTAAGCACTCCTGAGCACCCCTGAAATGTGAACTTTCGTATATTTACAGGTTTTATTGTAACCACTTTAATTCTGTAACAGAATTGAATGATTTAAACTTATAACATTTTTTACTGCACCTGAAAGTTGTCTAGACAAGAATGGCTGAATGAATTGGGTGTAGATGGAGGACTTTGATGTTCCATTGATCAGATTCACCTGCTGACTGAGTGTTTTGACTCTATTTACAAAAAAATGTTTAAAGATTAGCCACAATTTCAATTTGCTTCTCTGTAATAACAATGTATTAAAAATTTTGACTCTTACATTGTCTGGTAGCTGACACATGAAAAGTTTATCTTGCTCATGTTGGATATAAACTCTGTGGTAATGAAAGGGAGGACTGGAATAAGCCTGACACAGATCCATGATTGAACAAACTTCATGTTTTGCACATTCTCTGTAGTCAGTGTTTGTAAAGCACCAAAACTGTCAGCAATGTCCTCAATTGAAGAAACTCCCTAAAATAAAAATAAGCTTCATTATGCACATCAATTATATGATAATTGACTAACAGCGTCCAGGCTGAAGAGACAGTGACAAATTGCACCCTGCATGTAGTTCTCAGCGTTCATTGATATTGAAAGAAATAAATTATGAACATTTGATGATTCATCTGATTGCAATCATTAAGGCAAATATTTCAGAAAATCAGAAAGTACTAAATAAAAATAAAATAAGCAAAAAGCAAAGCAGACAGTTTATGTTTTCCAGCAAAGGTTAAATAGTCTTAAATGTGTTTTTCTTACAAGGTTAACCACAACATTTAGTGTTGATGCAATGATCTTTCCAAGCTCATTTTGGAGCATGTGAAGTTTTTCTTGAGGAAAACTTGCTGGGCTGTTTGATATACATTGTAGATGGTGTGTAGTGTCATCCACTGCATTTAAGATCTAAATATGAAAACACAAAAATGTGCCACAATTGAATGATGAATTTTAACAAAGAGCTTGTATTAGAATGACAACTACATGGGGACATTTAAGAATCTTTCTTCCTCTAGCTACTGCTGCCATTCATTTTAGCCACCATAATCAAGTGAGCAATGTTTTTTTTTTTACACAATGAGTCTGACAAAAGAAGGTATAATCCATACAGACATCTGATTGAACCATTGAGACAGAGAGATATAAACTGAGACAGGATTTGGCAGCATCTCTATGATGCTTGGAGAAATCAACCTACAAATCTACAGTGCTGTGAAATGTTTTAGGCACTTATCAGTTAACTTCCATTAACTAAATCAAATTATTTGGTAGGACCACCCACGACTTTATCCTAGCTATGCGTGTGCACTGTTTTAAGAGTTGCATACAAAAATCTCACTGGATTACTATAATTAATGGCAAAGGAAATTTTTGACAATGTACACTGCTCTTTGAAAACTTGGTCAGTATTTTTATTAGTTTATTTCATTTTTAAAAGAAATTAATGCCTTTAACAAGGATGCATTAAATCGATCAAAAGTGACAGTACAGACATTTATAATGTTTAAAATAAATTCTGATCTTTTGAACTTTCTGTTCATCTGTGAATCCTGAAAAATAAAATGTATCACAGTTTCCACAGAAATATTGGGCAGCACAACTGTTTTCAACATTGATAATAATCAGAAATGTTTCTTGAACAGCAAATTACATTTGACTATATTCATATACAAAACTTATATTTTAAATTGTAATAATATTTCACAATATTACTGTTTTTTTACAGTATTTTTGAACAAACACACGCAGCCTTGATGAGCAGAACAATTACAAAAATAATTACGTTAGCATTCAGCAGCTTTACTCTCAGCACAATAGGTATTTACACATCTGAGCCCTCCAATGTCCACCATATTTATACTACATTCTACATTCTAATGCCATAAACTCTAAACATATGTAGTTCCAGCATGTGTCACCCGAACTGTAAAATTCAAGTTTGCTATTTGCAGATGCTTCACTCTTTAATCCATATATTTGTATATTAATTCACATATAAAATGTAGTGTTGTTCTTAAAAAGCATGCATTTTATTCTTACTGCCTGATTCTAAGTAACTGTGTGTTTGTGCCTGCTGTGTCAGTTTATGAATAATATCACAACAGTGAATTGTTTTATAAGTAGAGAGGGAGCTGTAGAAAGAAAGCAGAGAGAAATCACTCACCAGAGAGCTGAAGTTTTTCAGATTATTCAGATCACAGCTGGCCAGAGTTTGATTGCTGGTTCTTCTGTATCAGTGGGAATAAAATAGATTTGTTTGAAATCTATAAGCTAACTATTATGACACTATGCACTAATGTTAATTAAGTACTCACTCAGTAGTGAGACTGCATGATCCTGTTTCTAGGAAAAACCATAGATATTTATTCATTAGTTTGCAGGTACTCAGATAAGATTATTGAGAATGTTTTTCTAGAACATATTCTTGAACTTGAACAGTGTTCATTCTGGTTTCCGACTGCATCACAGCACAGAGATGGCACATCTCAGTGCAGCCTTTGACACTGTCAGTCACAACTCCTAGACAGGCCAGAAAACTGGGTACCTGTAGGGCTTTCTGAGACGGCTCGCAAGTGGTTCAGGTCATAGTAGGAAAAAAAGGGGCTACTACGTGACCATAGTTTGAGTGGGGATCAATGACATTCGGAGTCCCACAAGGCTCATTTGTACTGCTCGTACTCAATCTGTATGGTTCCACTGGGCCAAATAATGAAAAAGGACTAAAACTGCTTACCACAGCTGAGCAGATGACACTCAGATCTACCTAACCCTAAAGCTTACTGACCACAGCCCCACTGACTCCCTGTGCCAGTGCACTGATAAAATGAACACTCGGACATGCCGAAACAGATTGGACTAATGCCATGGTCTCCTCACTGGCCTTCCCACAAAGGCCATTACACAGCTGCAACTCTTACACAAGTGGTTTGTACTTGTTTATAAATCACTCAGTGAATATATCTATATATATATATATATATACACACACACACACACACACACACACAGACACAGACACACACACACACACACACCAGTTTAGCTGTGCATTGACTTACTGAATATAATGTATAATTTTACTTTTCAAATCTTTTTTTTAATTATTATATTTCTTATTTATTTTTAAATGTATTTCATGTATTTTATATATTTCATGTATGCCCATATCCTAACAGAGTCTTTAAGCCAGGGGTTCTCAAACCTCTCCATGAAGGACCCCCAGCACTGCATGTTTTGTATGTGTCTCCCTCTATCTGACACACCCACTTCAGGTCATGCAGTCTCCACTAATGAGTTGATGAGTTGAATCAGGTGTGATAGATGAGGGAGACATACACAGTGTGCAGGGCTGGGGGTACTCCAGGACAGGTTTGAGAACCACTGCTTTAAGCAAATAGAGGGTAAATCGCTTCTGTTCTAAAGCAACACTGTCCAACAGCGACACAGCGTTCCTCTTCCTCTACTTGTTCTACTCAGTCTTTTCGGTTTCGCGGTCCAGTTGTAAAATGCGTTAGCGCTTCAAGCCGGACTAGTGTACAGCGCAAAGTCTATAAACGCGGAAGGCTGCGGCGAACAGAGTGGGGCGGGGCTACATGTATCGCTCCGCCCACTAACATACCATTAATATGCATTTACATGATAGGGAATGAGATTGTACTTTGTCAACTGTAAAAGCTGAGCTCATTATGACACACAGGAAAAATATAATCGCCTTCATCTTGCAATAGCGAGTGCATTGAATTAAATTATTTAGGAAATGTTTATTCATCAGTGTTAAATGTAATAGATCATGTAGACTACCTGAGTTAAAAAAAAAAAGTAAATAAATAAAACGGACACCACGCTGTTATTCTGAAGTTCTAACCGAACATTTGATGACTCTTCTGAAAAGTAAAGTATGTAGTTTGCATGTTTTTGCTTATGACACCCAGGCCTAATGTGTCTAACTCTATCCACTAGGGGTGCCACCTTATTATAACTGGTCTCCTCGACAGACTGCAAATGCTTTTGTATATTTGTGCTGTACTATATCAGATCTCCTTCATACATACTTCATACATTGCTGTTTACTGTCATGCATGCACAAGATGTTGCATTGATGTTTAATAATCTCACCATTTGAATGTGTTGCATTGCACTGAAAGAAAAGCAAGTAATATAAAAATTAGTATTTTACATTATGATACTAAATGCCTTTTTGAACAAGAAATAATTTTTACAGATGGATTTTACAGATTTGTAAGTATACACTTTTGATTTTGTGAAGACAAACATTGAGCAAAATATGAAAATCATTTCCTTTTTGGGTTTCTCCTGACTCACCTGCGCATTACCCAGAGATGCAGATGTTGCTGTGGAAGGGCGAGAAGAAAATATAATCAGTGTAATCGTCTTATGAGCTACAGGAAGCACATTCCTTTTTAAAAACATTAATTCTGTAATAAATATATCCAGGTGGCTTACTAAGACATACTATTTTATTATTACGATTATTAGTAAAATCGTATATTTGTTCCGTGCTCTGTGTGTGTTTGTGTGGAATGTGAATGTTTGTGCACACGTGTAACTCACTGATCCAGACATTAGTTCGAGCTGTGGGGTTTGTATGGAATAGAGAGGCTGGTCCTTCAGCTGTTACAGCTACTGTCTTTGTTGGATTTTAAGGTTTAGTGATATACGTATGTGGTTGCACGTTCAGTAGTTGTTAGTTCTGCAGATTTTGTAGCAACAGTAGGTGTTGTTTCTTGAGTTACAGAAACAGTTATTGGCCATGCTTCAGTTGCGGTAGGCATCATTGTTTGTGTACTTGCAGTAGTTGTTGATGCTTCTAAGGTTTTAGGTAGAGCAGTACTAAAATCTCTAGTTGCTGTAGAAAATAAAGCTGTTAAAATATCCGGTTTCGAACTAGTCATAGTTTGTGCTCCCTTCGCTGACAATGTTGTACCGAAGACTGTTGACTGTTGTACGGTGCTCAGTACGTGAGGTGTAGTAGGATGAAAGCTTGTTTGTGGTGAAAGTATTTTACTAGAAGTAGTTGTGGTTGTTTGTGCAGCAGATGTAGTAAACTTTGTTTTAGAAGATATAGTAAATACATTTGTTAGCATTGCAGGTGTTGTATCACTAGTAGTTTGTGGAAATCGTGTTGCGTTCGAGAGTATTTGGTACTACAGGTGTGATAAGAACAGTAATTGTTGATCTTGCAGATGTAGTAAGAAAAGTAGTTGTTGGTGTTGCAAGCGGTGCTCTAGATGTGAATGCCTCAGAAATATGATCAGGAGTTGTAGTTTCTGCGTTTGTTGTAAAGACTGCAGAGCTTGGAGGGCGTGAAGGTGTTGAATCACTTGGTATTTTGTTTGATTCAGAGATTTCTGGCAATGTATTGGTTGGTTCCGTAGATGTTTTAGTGATAGCAGTTGATTCTTCTTGTGTCGCTCCAACAGTTGTTTGTTCTGAAGATGTTGTGGAGATACTTGCTGTTGTTTCCAAAGGTGTTGTAAGAATGGCAGATGTTGAATTCACAGTAAATATTGGTCTGTCAGTTGTAGCAGGGAAGGTAATTGTTGGTGTTGCACTTTCAGTAATTGTTGATGCACCAGTTTTTCTCATGACACTATCTGCTGTTTTTGCTTCAGTTTCCACACTGGCAGTAGATTGAGGTAATGCAGATGTTGTCTGTGTTTCAGCTGTAGTACGGACATTACTTGTTGTTTCAGAAGTTTCAGACAACATTCTGGTTGGTTCGTCAGATGTTTTAGTGATAGAGGTCAATGTTTCTGATGTTATATCAGTGGTACTTGTGTTGCACCAACAGTTGTTTTTTCTGAAGGTGTAGTGGAGGTACTTGCTTTGGTTTCTAAAAGTGATGTAGGAATGGAAGGTGTTGAAGTCATCTGTAATTTCAGATTTAGGCATAACAGTGGTCATTTGATCTGTTGCTGTCTGAGATACAGCACTCAGAGATTTGGGTGTAGTTGTTTTTGCGACTGTTACTGTGGAGAAATTTGAAGGCATCTGAGCATATAATGATATTTGCCTTGATTGAATCATTAACATGTCCTTGAAACTCTTCTTCGTTTTCTTCTTTCTTTTTCCTTTTCTTTTTTTAATTGTCAATGTAATTCACATTCTAAACTGCTTTAAGACTGAATAAGAAAACGCAGGGTCAGCACCCAGTGTTTATTAAGAAATGAGAGGAACATGCAAAGCAGCAACAGATGAAGAACTTCCCATTTGTTTGCTTTTCCCATAAAACACAGTTATGTGTCTGTACAAGATTAAGGAATGCTCTTTCAGGCTATGTGCATGACAATTTGCACTCTTTTCTACTGGTGACAACAGAACAAAGGCCAAGAGAATGCATGCAGAGATATGGAGTAATGATGAATGACGTCTGTGAAATCAGTAGCCATGCATGCATAATTCATCTTTATAAGGAGGTGAGGATCCAGATGAGCAGACTACTATCTTCAGTTGGAGTGACTGAAGTGCAGCCGAGATGAACAACAGACTTTCCAAGGATATTACCGTGTTGATAACATTGTTTGTTAAGTTGCGTTGTCGTGTGTTAAGTCTACTTAGCATGTTTCTTTGATAAGAATGTGCATGTTGATGTGTTCTGGTATAGTGTACATGGTTTATGAGCACACAAATGTGTATAATGACATGGCTTAGCAGACATCGTAAACATGGTTTATGAGGTTTACACTTCCTGTGTCCCCATAAACCAAAAGACTTAAAATCATACTAAACAGTTTTTTTGAAATTCAAAAAATGCCTGTAGTTTTGTGTGAGGGGTAGGTTTAGATGTAGGGTTAGTATAAGGGGATAGAAAATACAATTTGTACAGTATAAAAACCATCACACCTATGGAGAGTCCCCATAAACCACAAATGCAAGAATGTATGTGTGTGTGTCTCACCCATACAGAGGGCAGACAGCAGTATTAGTCTGCTGAGCATGATGTCTTGTCTCATCTCGTTCTCAGTTCATCATTTATGCTGCAAGGGTGAAAACAGATTTATTATTTAACATACACTGTAAAAATGTGTGAATTTACAATATGTTTCAGTTTGGTGTGCTTTCACATTCATTATTACAGTATTTCAATGGATAACATTGCTTATAAAATAATATATAATTTCTGTGCTGTGATGCAGAGGTTAGCATATCGTGCTAGAGGTCAAAAGAAATTCAGGATAAACATAAACTGAACATCATTTTAAGATTAGTTCGTATTTAGGGCTTTTGACACTGTGCTTAACCCTGGTTCCCTTTCAGTCGGTCACTTTCGACGTCACATCGGTGACCGACGAATTGGGAATCTCACCAGAGAGACCAATCCACTTCGAGTATAACTAAATGAGCCAATGCACATTGGCATGCAAAATTAGCATCTGACTGGCACGCCTCGCAGTGCGAGTATAAGAGGCAGCAGGTGCATCACATTCATTCATCTTTTCGCTTCGGAGCCGAGCTGTTCACAAGAATGCTCATCCATCCTGAAGAATCAAGTGTTGCTGAGCTGAGAGAAAACCCTTCAAGTGGTCGAAAACAAAAAGTGGATCCCATTGCAAGAAACAAAAACAAAAAAATCCACGTCCAGGCACTCACTTGTAAAACGCGTTGGTGTTTTTTAACATGTAGCCCTGTCTTACAATAAAGGCTTTTTATATTTTGCCTGCTATGTGAGTGCCTGGATGTGGATTTGTTTTTGTTTGTTTCTTGCAATGGGATCCCCTTTTTGTTTTTGACATTTTGTTCCCTCTCTGGAGCACCCATAGTCTTGCTCGGGAGTACTTGATGCGCCCCTGGTCAAGACTTTTTTATTTTATTATTAACCCTTCAAGTGGTTTTGGTGTGACGGCACTGCAGCAGTGATCCATGACAGAAGGAAGAGCATTCTTCTCTGTCTTCTGTCTGAGACAGCCCACACAGCAATTTTTCACTGCGGTGTGTGTGGTGCTGTACCTACACATCGCACTTTTTCATTGCGAGTGTGTGCTGCTTTTTTCCCCCTGTGTGCTTTAGCACCACCAAAAAAAAAAAAGTTCCCACTAAAAGTGCAACACGGGTGTATGATCGCGTCTTTATTAAGATGGCATTTCACCCATGCGTTTCTGGATGTGGTCGTTTCCTGGTGCCGGCTGATGATCCCGATCACTGTCTCACGTGTCTGGGCATCTCGCACGTTGAGGCGGAGTTCATGGATGACTCGTGTTCTCACTGCTGGAACATGACCGTCAGTGCTGCACTCGAGAGTCCGTTACCTCAAATGGGATGTAGTCCCTCTGCTGTGATCTAGCACTCGTCTCGATGAAAGCCGGGGCGTGGCTACTTCTGGTGGTGGCAGAGGTGATTTGAGGATCACAGTGAGAGCTTCTCCAAGAGGGAGCTCTCACTCCTCATGCACACCACAGCCGATGGGGCAGCTGGAGGAACAGGCTGGGCCCTGTGCAGCACAGAGCGTACCACTTGTATCCTTCGGCGCCCCTCAATGATCATATATCAATCGCTACATCGGAAGGAGAGCCCTCTCTCTCCGGGGATGACGATTCGGCTGTGTTGCCCCATTCAGGTGTGGTAGCATTGCCCAAATCACACCCAGAGATGATGGCTATGCTTTCCCGGGCTGCCGAGAGAACCGGGCTCGAGTGGAATCCTCCACTGCATCCCGAGCCCTTGAGGTTGGATGATTGGTTTGTCGGAGGGGGTTGTGCTGGTTGTCAGCGTCCCACTCTGGAACCTTTCTTCCCAGAAGTGCTTGAGTAGCTCAGTAGAACGTGGAAGGCACTTTTTACTCCCAGAAATAAATCTAGTGGGCCCTCCTCCCTCACCACCCTCGATGGTGTGGCTGCCAAGGGGTACACTGGCATTCCCTCGGTGGAGTGGTCGGTTATGATGCAATTGTGTCCAAATATCGCTTCCACCTTGAAGGGTACGGGCCTGTAAGTATTCATCAGGTTTAACTGGCAGTGCTTAAAGAGCCTGTTGGGAGGTGGCCTCGGCTCTACTTGCCATGGCCATACTGCAGGTCCACCAGGCCAAAGCACTGAATGACCTGCACGAGGGTGGTCATGACCCAACAGTTATACAGGAACCGAGGACTACTACGGACTTCATGCTACATATGATGAAAATTACCATACAGACTTTGGGCTGTGCAATTTCCCCTTTGGTGGTTCAGGAGTGCCATCTCTGGCTGTGTCTGGCTGAAATGCCGGAGCATGACAAGGTGCAGTTCCTGAATGCCCCTGTGTCGCTGACCGGCCTCTTCAGCGACGCAGTCGAGAGCTTTGCCCAGCAGTTCTTGGCTGCACAGAAGCAGACTGAGGCCATCAAACACGTCCTGCCCTGGCGGAAAGATGCTGCCTCCACCCGTCTGCCGGATGCAGCACCTCAGTCTGCCCATCGCTGAGGGAGCCCCCCTGCAGCCTTCAGCCAAGCAGTGCAGGCCGAGTGCCCAGCCCGTCCAGGCCCACGCCAAACCTGGCGACAAGCACAAGTGCAAGAGCTTGCACTTGAGACAGGTGACCCAGGGATGGAGGGGACAGCTCTTCGGGAAATGGTGACCGCACCACTCCCTCCCCTGGACGAGGGCGGGTGGAGAATCTTATGTTGAGTTTTGTTTATGTTCCGCCGCTGGCCCAGCAGCCAGCCGTACCCAAATTCTCAATGAAAGACAGGTTTCCTCAATCTTTGGGTCTCAAGGGGAGGAGAGTAGGGCAATGTGCATCACAGCACCACTCTCATCCTCCTCTTTCGCCAGCGGGCAGCAGTGGGCGGCTCAGAAGCTCTCCCTCTGCCCAACCGTGGAGCCAGGTAGGTGTTGTGACACTCAAGACACCACTTCATGCCTCCACAGGCCCCAAGCCTGAAAAGCAGTGGGTTACGGCCAATTTTGTACCTGCGAGTTTCGAACTGTGCACTTTACAAGCTGCCGTTCAATATGTTGACACAGAAATGCATTTTCGAATGCGTCCGCCCCCAAGATTGGTTTGCAGCAATCGACCTGAAAAATGCGCACTTTCATGTCTCGACTCATTTTCAGTCAACAAATCCTGCCTAGAGTTTGGGCCAGCTGACTCCAGTGCAACACTGAGAACCTGGCCCAGCTATGTGCCCAAGGTTCCTACCACTCCCTTCAGGGACCAGGTGATGAACCTGCAAGCGCTGCTCCTGGAAGAGGCAGACCCAGCCCTGGCTCTGCTCTGTCCCGTCCGTGCCCTGCGGCAGTATGTAGACAGGACTCAAAGCTTCAGGACCTCAGACCAGCTCTTTGTCTGTTACGGAGGCCAGCAGAAGGGGAAGGCTGTTTCCAAGCAGAGGATGTGGCCCGCTGGATAGTGGATGCCATCACCTTGGCCTATGGAGCACAAGGTGTGCCCTGCCCACTCAGGCTGCATGCTCACTCCACCAGAAGTGTTGCATCATCCTGGGCGATGACTCGTGGTGCCTCTACAGATATCTGTAGAGCTGCAGGCTGGGCGACTCCGAACACATTTGCTAGGTTCTATAGCCTTCGTCTCGAACCGATATCCTCCTGTGTTCTTACCTGGCACTGAGAGGCCCTGGTTCAGAGACGGCTAGCTGCGTCTTGGCGCTTATTTTTCTCCAGAGAGTTCCCTAACTGGGCAAACCCTGTCGAGTCCTCCAGCACTTTGGCAGCTGGCTTGGTGGAGCGTCCGGCGCCAGGCCTTCATCCGATTAATTCTTGAAAGCCGGTGTGAGGCTGGTGCCCATATGAACAACCCTGTTGGGATCCCATATGTGTATTCTCCACGGTACAGCTACTAAGGCTGTGTTTCCCCTGCCAGTGTCCGCTCTTCAGTCTCTGAAAAATATGCAGCCTCTGAGCCATCCCAGAGACTTCCATGTGCAATACGGCCCTACAGGGTTACTCCACATGAGAAAAATATCACTCCCACCTGTGGAGGAGGTGACTCTGCAATGTTCCTCTTCCAGTAGGAAGGGCACATTTTCCCAGTGTTATCCAAGTCCCACTGAGTGGGTTTCTCAAAGAACAGCAGTGATTGACCTTCTCTGTGTAATGCCCAGTCCTATCGTCTGCCTTATAGGAGGGATCAGGAGGCTTACACAGGGCACTGGAGGGAGCAGCATCTGTGGCATGTTGGTAGGGATTCCCAATTCGTCGGTCACCGACGTGATGTCAGAAGTGACCGACTGAAAGGGAACATCTCGGTTACATATGTAACCCTTGTTCCCTGCAGGAGGGAACAGAGACATCACGTCCTGTCTCCACAGTTGGTGTACCACCGCTGGGCGGCCAGGTCACAGGTGCTTCACACTACAGTTTTAAAAGGTGGTCAGCACTGCTTATAACCTACATGCAAAGGCAACGCTAACCCTGTTCACGATTAACAGTGCTTTTGCTTTTGTATTCCGTGTGAAATGAACATACAGCCACAGAACAGTGTTGCCAGACTGAGTTGACAATTTCCAGGCCAAAAGCTCCACAAAACATTCAATACCAAAAGAATGCGATGCCATGTCAACCAAGGTTGATGAGGACCATTAAATGAATCAATTTCCCAGCAAGGCGAACGATACAACAACAACAAAAAAATTAATCCAAGAAATACAGTAAGCTATTAACTTCACTAATGTTAGTGTGGTGGATCAGTGAATGCGAGAGAAGGGGAGAGGTAACATAGATACTGAGTATATGTGTGTCTGTGTACAGTAGAAAAGTAGAAAATCAGTCCAGTCTCCCCAGCTGTAAATATCATTGGCTGTTAAAGTCTTGTGTTGCTTATAATAAATTAGCATGTTGATATCACACAAGCAGTCTTTCAGAATGCTCTCAGTTACATGTAGATACATACTGTATGCTTTAGTGAGTGTGGTGGTGATGATGGGCTGTCGCTCTGGGACAGGTGAGAATGAGGCTGGAAGGGAAAAATCACAGTATTTTCATTACAAAAAACTAGACTACACCACTGATCATATCTGCACCAGTTTAAACCCATTCAGCTGATTTGTAGACCAGTCGTGAATCCTCACTTTGACAGGGGTTGAATCCAGAAAAGCATATTAGCATACTACTCTTACTATATCTACCATATGTACAATTGTTACATTTACAATTAGTAATTTACATACTACTTGATCTAACATTATTTATTTATTTATTTATTTATTTACAGTGTTGGGGAGTAGCTAGCTACAAGTAGGAATGCTACTAGCGTAACTACATTTTTCAGTAGCTTTACAGTAGTGACGCTACTTTTAAAACAGTGTAGCTTTTTCCATAGCTAACTAGTTTTTCCAGCAAGTAGCAATGTAGCGCGACCAAACGCTACATTCCGTTTTGCATTCTGACGAGTCACAAGCCTGTAATACATTGAAGCAGCTCAGCGTCTTCTGCTGATTAGATCACAAACAATATTTTATCATTACCACCATCTGTTGTGATATCACGCATCGCATGGCTCAACAGTCTGTCCACCGACAAGAGATCGTCTGATGATATTGCAAAGGATGTACAGGAGTGGATATTTTACATGAATCAACTGTTATTTACGCAAAACAAAGATTAAAATGCGGTCTACGTCAAAGACTTAAAGCCAGTGGCAGACTGGCCATCTGGAGCACCGGGAGTTTTCCCAGTGGGCCGTTGTACAATGTGGGCCGGCCCATTGCGTAAATCTATGTATAGAATGAATTATAATAAATGTATGTCCATCGGCCCAGACGAATGACCCACTTGAGTCAAACATTCTATTTAATTTAGTGTGCTCCGGCTCAGTGCAGCGGCTCAAAAGCACTCATCAATGTCAAAATATTTGAAATAGCCAATCAAATTGAAGAAGGCAGGATTTACTGTTCACAGAAGCTGTTAGCGGCGTGCCACTTGAATGCTAGCTGAGGTAAGAAGTAAGCAGCTGAATGGCAAGACAATTCAGCAATATTTGCCTACTGTAGGGTGACCATACGTCCTCTTTTCCTCTGACCTCTTTTTGGACCTAAAAACATGCAATCGGCCGGGATTTCTTAATTGCCCAAAATGTCCGGGATTTGCCTGTTTTCTTAATTTCATATACACCAGGAAAGATGAATTATAATGTAAAGAAGTATGCCAGTCATTCATTAATGTTAATGAAATAAGAATGTTTAATAAAAAAAAATAGATGACATTTTTATTTCTGTATTGTGTTATATTTCTATGTTAGAAAGTGGTGTTAAAAATGCTCTGGCATAATTAGCATAATTTGGTGTAGAAAGCCGCTCTGTGCCAGAAAGTCCAGGGCCACTTTTTAACCCCAGTTCGTCCCTGCTTAAAGCACATTCAGGAGGTGAATAATAGCCTTTTAAGACTGATTAAGTTTTCTTCTTTATTGCACTCTAGATCAAATGTATATTATATGATGATTAATGGTCATAATATAATCTGTCCCCCCACAGTTTTGTATTGAACACTAATCGAACAGAAAATAAAATAGTGATATAGTAGTGTGCTTCTAATTTGGCAAAGAATGGTTGCTGCGGGATTCACGCAAAGCGCAGTGTTCACTCGTGCAGCTGATGATTGACGTCTCCATTCACAGTCAGTAAATACCGCATGAGCTGTGAGTTTAACCAGCTTATTTTATGACTCCTCCGTATCCAGTTTAAGTTGCATTGATGTTACGTTAGTAGCAATTCTGCACTTTGACAGTCAGTTTAAGATAATAGCCTATAACTATACAGTAGCCTATTTTATTATTGTGTGTATAGGATAGTTTACAAAATCAAATGATTGGGACACTTTTTGTCATTGAAATGGCTTGGAAAAGTGTCCCAATCAACCTGAATTCACCATACTCTTTGAAATCATGATAGCATTACAGTATGTTGTTTTAAACCCCAAATATTTTACTTATAACTTCATTATCTCATGAACACTTAACAATAACTGTGGAACACACACTATTTATTCACTCATACACTTATTTATCTAACACTCATACTCAGCCTACACCTCAAATTTGCACATAATATACCTGTACATACAAAACTGTCTATTGTAATATACCTGCACATACAATTGTCAATTTATATATTGTTATTCCTTATTTACTTGTTCTATTTTTTTTTATTATTCTTTTATTATCTGTGTTTTTGTTCTGTCACTGTCATTCTGTTACACTGTGGAAGCTTCTGTCATGAAAACAAATTCCTCGTATGTGTAAACATACCTGGCAATAAAACTCATTCTGATTCTGATTCTGATTATATTTGACTTATGACTTCATTATATTTCTTCATTAATAATTATTTAGGTTCTTAATTATTAATAGTTGGATCTTTGTTGTAAACAGTTTTTTGCCACTTAATATATTTTTGTGGAAACTGTGATACATTTTATTTTTCAGGATTCACAGATGAATTGAAAGTTCAAAAGATCAGCATTTATTTGAAATATAAATCTTTTCTAACATTATAAATGTTACTTTTGATCAATGTAATGCATCCCTGCTGAATACAAGTTTTATTTATAAAAAATAAAAAACTTTTGACCAGTACTGTATTTCTGATGTCAGCATCATTTGATATATTTTTGTAGAAGTAAATTGTAAGAAACTACACAACTAATATGCACAATAAAAATCACCTGGAACGGTATGAATGCCTGTAAGATATATCATAAGGGAAAAGATTAATTTTGAGATCTTGTAATGGCAGAGAGATTTGCTTACCCGTTTGACAGCTCAGGTGACTAACAGTCAAGTGAATGACAGAAAGTGTGTGTGTGTGTGTGTGTGTGTGAAAGAGAGAGTTCTGGGTGGAGCTAACTATATGATAAAGCAGCTGCCGCCCAAATTCAGACCATTCTGATGCCCTTAACACACAAACACACAC
The DNA here is from genome assembly GCF_001515645.1 of Sinocyclocheilus grahami. NCBI lineage: Eukaryota > Metazoa > Chordata > Actinopteri > Cypriniformes > Cyprinidae > Sinocyclocheilus > Sinocyclocheilus grahami. The sequence continues at coordinate 288,615 of NW_015506281.1, forward strand.
AGGTTTGTTTTTGTGAAAAGTGGGGACTCTCCATAGGCGTAATGGTTTTTATACTGTACAAATTTAAAAAGTGTTCACCCAAAAATGATCTCATGTCGTTCCAAACCAGTAAGACCTTCATTCATCTTCGGAACACAAATGCAGATATTTGTGATGAAATCTGCGAATGCTTGTAAACAAGGCACAGTGCACACAGTGTTCTCCGTCAGAACGCCGGCTCCTGCGTCAGCAGCATCACACGCATGCGTCGTGGTACTCTCGTGAACGATGTCCTTTCTTTCTTTCTGGGTCTTGAACGTGGTAGTTGTGTTGCTGTCTATGCAGAAAGCTCTTGGATTTCATCAGAAATATCTTAAATTGTGTTCCGAAAATGAACAAAGGCCTTATAGGTTTGGAACGACATGAGGGTGAGTAATTAATGACAGAATTTTCATTTTTAAGTGAACTAACCCTTTAAGTATTTTTTCTCTTCTTTCTCTGTTCTTTTATTATACATTCCCTTTCCTTTTTTCCTTAAAAGTTTTTTTCTTCTTTTTCACTTTCTTTATTCCTTTCTGTTATATTGTTTCTGTGTCCTGATTTTTTTCTTGCCAGGTCTCAAGAATTGTCTGCATTACACTAAATAACCAGAATATAACAGACAAAATTACTTACAAAACATGTCTTGTAAAATCAGTAAGGTCCTTTTCAAGGAAGAGTGGAAGGCCGTGGAGAACTGCTGTTCATCGCCCATTGATGTCAGATGTCTGTACAATTATTAAAAAACTAATATTTAATATCACTCAAAGCACAAGTGTAACCGGCCTGTTGTATAACCGCTGTTACCATCATCTGCGTTGTGTGTAAGAAGACCGCATTCAGCATAACATATAATGAATATCTACCTATTCTGTGCAGGGTTTCACAAAACTGCAAAGTATGATTTTTCATTAAGCACACCTATGTGAATAAGCATATACTATGTGGAAACATAGAATTGGAGAATTTTCATATTCCATAGCTTCCATATTTTAATAAGTTTTTCAGCAGTTGAGCTCTCTTTTCACTCAATAAACAAGTAGAACTTCCACTTCCACTGCATCAGGGTTTCTAATTAGAATATTATAATGTGTAACCATTAAAAGAGCTTTGCAAGATTTAGACAGAAATGTGATTTGCTGATTGATAGTTTGATATATGTGATTATTGTGAGGAATGTGATAGGTATTGTATGAACAAATATTCCCATAAATGTCAATTAACAGGAAGGGAGAATTTTTTTTTCTCAGAAACATGAACATCTTCATCGAGTTTTGCAGATGAAGTTCAGATGTTCAGATGAGGATTCTGTTAGTTCATTCGGCATTACCTGCATTGATTGAATCATGTGGCTGATTCTGATCTGTCTAAACAGATTGATTGTGCCTGTCAATCATCTTCACAGGGCTGAACCAACTGTGTGTTTGTGTTTGTGTTTGTGTTGTCTGGAACATTCTGGTTATTAAAGTCAGAATGTTGTTAGTGAACACACAACTGCTGTCAGTTAAAGTGTTTTTTACTCTTAGATACACGTTAGTGTAATGCAATTACAATGTAATGTAGTCTGGTTCTTCCAGTTCTAACATCCTAAGGAGGTTTTATATTATAAATATTTTTATATTCTATTTCCTTGCTGGCTCTGTACAGTAATTCTGTACTGGTTTCTGTAAAGCTGCTTGAGAATAACATGTTAAAACGCTGCGCTAATAACGCTGACTCATCTTTTGACAGCTTACGAAACCATTTAAAAAAAAGAAAGAAATTGTAAAGTGCGTTCAAATCACTTTGTTTGAATATTATTCTAATGAACCCGCAGAAGCTCTCTTCTAACATCGACAGGACGAATGATTTGCATACATTGTTTATGTCTCTAAAGTTTTAGGTCTCCATATGTAAAGCATTTATCTTCATCATTACACTGAAAAATGTGGTGTAGTTCTTCCCAAACAATTACTAAGAAATATCAGGCAACACACTGAACTGAATGTGAAACTCTGAATGCTCCGGTAATCCCTGTTTTAGTTACAGTTTATCATTTTTTACAGTGTAGGGTGTGTTGTTTTATTATGATGTGCTATTTTTTGCATTGTGTTTATGGCTGATCTAATCAAATAAGGTGTCTGTTGTGTGCTGGTGTTGTTCTGTCATGCGTCTCATGTAAAGAAAGAGAAGGTTGTGATCTTCATGAGCTCAGAAAGCTGTGTGTCCTGCGTTCAGCAGAATAGCTGTTTATGTCTCTAAAGTTTTAGGTCTCCATATGTAAAGCATTTATCTTCATCATTACACTGAAAAATGTGGTGTAGTTCTTCCCAAACAATTACTATTACAAGATATATCAGGCAACACACTGAACTGAATGTGAAACTCTGAATGCTCCGGTAATCCCTGTTTTAGTTACAGTTTATCATTTTTTACAGTGTAGGGTGTGTTGTTTTATTATGATGTGCTATTTTTTGCATTGTGTTTATGGCTGATCTAATCAAATAAGGTGTCTGTTGTGTGCTGGTGTTGTTCTGTCATGCGTCTCATGTAAAGAAAGAGAAGGTTGTGATCTTCATGAGCTCAGAAAGCTGTGTGTCCTGCGTTCAGCAGAATAGCACCATCTGCCCTCTGCTCAAAGACTCCAGGCTAAACAGCAGACCCTTTATGAGCAGTCGCTTGCTGACCTCCATTCACTTTCTTAAAGGGACCGTTCAAAAGAAGATATTTTGAGAAATTATTATTATTGCGTAAACTTTCCCTTTGTAGACATCAGCTCTTTGTTGAATGTCTTTTAGTAGATAATGTGCACTACTAAATAAATCTAAATATCCAATAAATAAATATCCAAGGCAACTTCAATTTGTGTTCTCATAGCTATTGTCTTAATAACTGTATTGTAAAAGTAACACTCATTTGTTTGTCAACATTCAGCCAATAAACTCATCAAGACTTGCATGCACAAATATGTACAAATCCTTATGAATGTTGAAGTCATTGCATTAGCATTTTGATTATTGTCACCAACTGGTTGCAAATTAAGTTAAAACAGGATCTAGCGGCAGCAGTTTTCAAAACATATTAAACAAAACCCGAAGGCCGGGACACACTGAACACAGAACAAAACAACCTCGCAGAAAACATCAGTAAAGGACGACTGAACTGAAGTGAACACGGGGCTTAAACACACTAAGAGCTAATCAGGGAGAACAGAAACAGCTGTGAACCAGTCGAAGGATCACGTATCGTTAAAGAAAACGACACTTTAAAACCTTAAAATGACTAACAATTCCGCAACCGTGGCGTTTTCTTAGCAATGCTATGAATGACAGTAGAACCCCCAAATACACCAAAAAACTCAAATTCAGCGCACCATAATCCTGACGGATCGGGATAAGCTTTTTAGCGAACATCTGCTCTGTTCCTCACACAAGACTGCAGTCATGCTTTTCTTCATACTGTACTTATTTTTGAGAAATGACTGTGGTTAGGTTTAGAGACAGGCCTGAGACTGTAATGAAATCTGTAATAAAATTTATGTTTCGGTGCTTCAATACGTCCAGATCGAATATTTCAGCATTAAACCAAACATAGAAAAATGCAGGTAGAAAACGTTCTAAACCAGTCCCCACATATCAACAGTGAGCCCAGGCTGGAAATACTTTGAGACGACTAGTTGGGGCAACTTTTGGGTGAATTCAGTTGGTCTGACATGGGCTTTTGTGCTGTTTTAAGAAAACTGCATTTCTTAATATTTAGGACTCAAAAGGTTTCATAAACTGTGTGTTTTTTATTTTTTCTAACAGTGTGTTTAATTGCATGCTTTATATATTTTATGATGTCGATTTTTGCTGCTATAACAATTTCACAAGCCTCTGTCAAAACATATTCAAGTTTTATTATTATTATTATTTTATATTTACTATGTGTGTATGATCATAATTAGTTTTTGGTTCTTGATGCACTGTGAAACGAGGAACATTTCATCACATCACATGAATGTAATACATATGTGACAAATAAAGAACCTTGCACCTTGACGTTGGAGTGAAAGTTCTTTTTTGAGTTAATAATAATAATGATGATGATGATGATGATAATAATAAAAATAATGGAATTCATGAGTTGTTATCTTTATATAGTACCTAACATGTGTTATTGGCCTGGAATTGACATCTAAAACAAAACATCACTGTTGTGTGTGTTTGTGTTTGTGTGTGTGTGTGTGTTTTGGTTGGGTTTCTCCAGGAACGTCGATCTTCTGGTCTTTGTGATGTTAATAGCTGTTTGAGAGCTGAATCACACAAATGAAAGGACTGAATTACCCAACAAAGCAAATGCTAACACATCCACACCCAGAATTTTTGGAGCGTCTCCAGGACTTTTAGGTGGAGCCTTAATGTTTTACCAGAAATATTTTCACCTTCCAGAAGAGGAAAGCTGACATCATGATCTGTGCCGTGACACAGAAATCACCCCATCTCTCTCACACTCACACTCACACACACACACACGCACACACACACACACACACACACACACACACACACACACTCACACACACACACACACACACACACACACACACACACACACACACACACTCTCTCTCTCTCTCTCTCTCACACACACACACACACACACACACACACTCACTCTCTCTCTCTCTCTCTCTCTCTCTCTCACACACACACACACACACACACACACACACACACACACACACACACACACACATGCATGTTTTACTAATGTAATTGACAAGCCAGATGAATAACAGTGAAATAACACTGAATAACAGTGAAATTTACTAAATTAAAGTATTTATTTCACTGCAGTATAACTGAAAGTTTGTAAATGTTATTATATATATTATATAATTTTATATAGAAATATAAATATTTTGGAACAATATACACTACTGTTCAAAAGTTTGAGGTCAGAATTTATTTTTATTTTTTTAAAGAAATCAATACTCAACATTGTATTTGGAATAAATACTGTTCTTTTGAACTTTTATTCATCAAAGAATCCTGAAAAAAGTATCAAATTAACCAAAAAGTAAAAGTATATCTGCATCCTGAGTTTCAGTTGTCATTAATGAACGATTAGGACTGTACATACTGAATATTGAATGCCAAGCTTCCAAATCTACTTTATGCATTCATGTCAAAAGCTTTAAGTGGGAGCAGCATTTTATATGTTTTAATTGTTAATTTGTCGTAGGTTTAATATTGTTGTATATAGTTTGACTGTACAGTCACTGTATTGTGACGTTATAGCGACTGAATCTTGTTTCTTATTCTCACGCTAAGGGCTGGACGAATGCTTCTGTTATGAAACCCAGAGAAAAAGGAACACAACAATCAGGCCGTTATATGATCTGTCAATGCATCTGCATGCATTAGCCTGTGAATTCTGACAATTCCTCGACGTCAGTCTGTTGAGCTCAACACCAACAATGTGCCTGAGGTGGAGCTGGTTCGCCCTGCTGAGGATTTCAGCTGATTTGCTGAGGAGCCTGAGCGTCTTTAAGTCTTTAAGGTTTAAGCATCACGTGTGTTTTAACACAGAAGGATGATTTACTGCAGGAGTTTCTGATCGTTTGTTTACTGGAAAATGTTCAGATCTGGTATCTTGTTTTCCAGTAACAATGTCGACCTTAATGTCCTTAAAACATCAGACAAATTGCTCAACCTCAAGATCAGTCATCCATTGAGATTTTGAGCTTTTCGCCTCTTATTTTAATCATGAACCTCAGAAAAAGTCATGAATCTCTTCCATCTTTTGCTTCACCCGTTTGTTCACATCGTGCACATGTGACAGTAAAGATAAACGGTGTATGGTTTCGTTACGGTGCTCTGGATGTCTCATTATGCTAAACTTTAAAGTCATTCACATGTGACAGCATCTTAAGTGACATGCTCTAGTAGCTGCTCTAAAGTGACACTCCTGAACAAAAACAGCCACAATAATAGTAATTACCATCATAATCTCTTTTGTTTGATTCTATAGAATAATGTCATGGTGTCTAAACTTTGACGTTCAGTCCTGAACCTCTGGACTCATTCATTCATTCATTAATTAATTCAGAACCGGTGCAGCCAGTGAATCCAGCAGCTTCTCATTTCACACACACACACACACACACACACACACACACACACACACACACACACACACACACACACACACACACACAC
>NW_015506281.1:295358-301172 GCF_001515645.1 Sinocyclocheilus grahami
ATTTATTTTTATTTTTTTAAAGAAATCAATACTCAACATTGTATTTGGAATAAATACTGTTCTTTTGAACTTTTATTCATCAAAGAATCCTGAAAAAAGTATCAAATTAACCAAAAAGTAAAAGTATATCTGCATCCTGAGTTTCAGTTGTCATTAATGAACGATTAGGACTGTACATACTGAATATTGAATGCCAAGCTTCCAAATCTACTTTATGCATTCATGTCAAAAGCTTTAAGTGGGAGCAGCATTTTATATGTTTTAATTGTTAATTTGTCGTAGGTTTAATATTGTTGTATATAGTTTGACTGTACAGTCACTGTATTGTGACGTTATAGCGACTGAATCTTGTTTCTTATTCTCACGCTAAGGGCTGGACGAATGCTTCTGTTATGAAACCCAGAGAAAAAGGAACACAACAATCAGGCCGTTATATGATCTGTCAATGCATCTGCATGCATTAGCCTGTGAATTCTGACAATTCCTCGACGTCAGTCTGTTGAGCTCAACACCAACAATGTGCCTGAGGTGGAGCTGGTTCGCCCTGCTGAGGATTTCAGCTGATTTGCTGAGGAGCCTGAGCGTCTTTAAGTCTTTAAGGTTTAAGCATCACGTGTGTTTTAACACAGAAGGATGATTTACTGCAGGAGTTTCTGATCGTTTGTTTACTGGAAAATGTTCAGATCTGGTATCTTGTTTTCCAGTAACAATGTCGACCTTAATGTCCTTAAAACATCAGACAAATTGCTCAACCTCAAGATCAGTCATCCATTGAGATTTTGAGCTTTTCGCCTCTTATTTTAATCATGAACCTCAGAAAAAGTCATGAATCTCTTCCATCTTTTCCTTCACCCGTTTGTACACATCGTGCACATGTGACAGTAAAGATAAACGGTGTATGGTTTCGTTACGGTGCTCTGGATGTCTCATTATGCTAAACTTTAAAGTCATTCACATGTGACAGCATCTTAAGTGACATGCTCTAGTAGCTGCTCTAAAGTGACACTCCTGAACAAAAACAGCCACAATAATAGTAATTACCATCATAATCTCTTTTGTTTGATTCTATAGAATAATGTCATGGTGTCTAAACTTTGACGTTCAGTCCTGAACCTCTGAACCTCTTCATTCATTCATTAATTAATTCAGAACCGGTGCAGCCAGTGAATCCAGCAGCTTCTCATTTCACACACACACACACACACACACACACACACACACTCACTCACTCTTCCACTCACACACTCACACAAACACACACACACACACACACACACACACACACACTCACTCACTCTTCCACTCACACACTCACACAAACACACACACACACACACACACACACACACACACTCACTCACTCTTCCACTCACACACTCACACAAACACACACACACACACACACACACACACACACACTCACTCACTCTTCCACTCACACACTCACACAAACACACACACACACACACACACACACACACACACTCACTCACTCTTCCACTCACACACTCACACAAACACACACACACACACACACACACACACACACACTCACTCACTCACTCACTCACACTCTCACACTCTCACACACACACACACACACATACACTCACACACTCTTAAAATGGTGACACTCCATATACATTACTTTTATTTACAGATTATTCTAATTACTTAACCCTAACATAAAACGTTCTACATTTTAAAAATTAAAAAAAAAATTCCAGGAATTATGTATTTTACATACATACATCCATACAGTCGTCCATACATAACTGTCTGTACAGTTACAGTAATGTAAGTCAATGGCGTCTGCAAATTAGCAAAGAATATAGGTAACCTTTAAACCGGTAAAAAGACACCTGTTAAGAACACACCCTTACTGTGTGTCTGTATGCTGTACTGTTTGTGTGTGTATATATATATATATATATATATATATGTGTGTGTGTGTGTGTGTGTGTGTCCCTATTTCTCTGTTATCATAAGCAGAGTCTGATGGTGGGGAGATAAGTGATGTGTCCTGGGTCGGCTCAGAATCTGACGGCTCATCTGACAGCGATCCAGATATCATATTTAGAAGTTTTAGTCTACTCTTTTAGCCTACTCATAAATGTTCAATCTTTGGATTAATTATTTAATTTTTGTTTTGCCATTTCTATCATTTATTGTTCGCTATTTTGTTGCTCTTTATTCTAGTCTGCCCATTTCCTGAAAAAATAAAAATAAAAAATCCGATCTATAATATAATGCATAAAACCATTTTTTGATTACCCGAAGTTTATTTGTGTTCTTCTCTTATTCACATTATAAATGATATAACTAAACAAATTAATAATTAATTAGGTGAAGCTGTGCGCTTGAATTTATCATTGCATCGTACATCCATACATACATTCATACATACATACATCATACATTCAGTGTGGTGAATTCTTATTGCTCATTATTGTCTATATGCAGAGCTGGGTAGGAACTGATTACATGTAGTCTGGATTACGTAATCAGACTCCAAAAAATAAGTACTTATAATTAGATTAAATTACATTTTAAAATACTCTTAATCAGACTACAGTTTCTTTTTTATGGATTACATGATTACATATTACTTACACAATAGCAATAAAATATTCTTAATTTATTGAGTCTCCCTAATTTCTCTTTTTCATCTTTTAAATTTTCCTTTCTAAAATAGCCTACTGCTTATTTCCATTGAGAAAGTCTTCAGTTTTGTGGACATTCAGACAGATATAAGTCATCAGTCAGGTGCTACACACTGGATTTATGGAAATCATTTCAGGTTTAAGAAGTGTTTCAACATTGAATCAACTACTGATGAAGATTAATTTTTATTTTAATTATCACTCTTTGGAAGGGGTTTGTCTTTCAAACACATTAAAATGCACACATTCACAAACTTTCTTGTCATCTGATCCTCTTTCACCTAATATATTTTTATTTGAAGTACTCCTGAGATTTTAAAATAAATATTTTAATAATGAAGTATCACATTTGCATGTTCACTGTTCTCTGTCGTTGGTTATGGTCACATGACATGCTTGTAAACAAATAAAATATTAAATTTTTTCAGTAAGTGTTTTATTTTGATTCATTTTGAAATTATTTGTTTTAATTTAATGTTTTTATGATTTAATTAATTATTAGCTTTTCATTAAACTCATAAACCCCCTGCAGTTCCTTCACAAACCCAGTTTGGGAAACCTTGACGTAATATAATGCTTAATGCACTTCATGTTGCTGATAACAACAAATGCAATATATTTTCTTACTCTTTATATTTTTATATCAATATGGTACAAGATTATCCTATTTATATTAATGTGTGTGTGTGTGTGTGTGTGTCCCTATTTCTGTTATCATAAGCAGAGTCTGATGGTGGGGAGATAAGTGATGTGTCCTGGGTCGGCTCAGAATCTGACGGCTCATCTGACAGCGATCCAGATATCATATTTAGAAGTTTTAGTCTACTCTTTTAGCCTACTCATAAATGTTCAATCTTTGGATTAATTATTTAATTTTTGTTTTGCCATTTCTATCATTTATTGTTCGCTATTTTGTTGCTCTTTATTCTAGTCTGCCCATTTCCTGAAAAAATAAAAATAAAAAATCCGATCTATAATATAATGCATAAAACCATTTTTTGATTACCCGAAGTTTATTTGTGTTCTTCTCTTATTCACATTATAAATGATATAACTAAACAAATTAATAATTAATTAGGTGAAGCTGTGCGCTTGAATTTATCATTGCATCGTACATCCATACATACATTCATACATACATACATCCTACATTCAGTGTGGTGAATTCTTATTGCTCATTATTGTCTATATGCAGAGCTGGGTAGGAACTGATTACATGTAGTCTGGATTACGTAATCAGACTCCAAAAAATAGGTACTTATAATTAGATTAAATTACATTTTAAAATACTCTTAATCAGACTACAGTTTCTTTTTTATGGATTACATGATTACATATTACTTACACAATAGCAATAAAATATTCTTAATTTATTGAGTCTCCCTAATTTCTCTTTTTCATCTTTTAAATTTTCCTTTCTAAAATAGCCTACTGCTTATTTCCATTGAGAAAGTCTTCAGTTTTGTGGACATTCAGACAGATATAAGTCATCAGTCAGGTGCTACACACTGGATTTATGGAAATCATTTCAGGTTTAAGAAGTGTTTCAACATTGAATCAACTACTGATGAAGATTAATTTTTATTTTAATTATCACTCTTTGGAAGGGGTTTGTCTTTCAAACACATTAAAATGCACACATTCACAAACTTTCTTGTCATCTGATCCTCTTTCACCTAATATATTTTTATTTGAAGTACTCCTGAGATTTTAAAATAAATATTTTAATAATGAAGTATCACATTTGCATGTTCACTGTTCTCTGTCGTTGGTTATGGTCACATGACATGCTTGTAAACAAATAAAATATTAAATTTTTTCAGTAAGTGTTTTATTTTGATTCATTTTGAAATTATTTGTTTTAATTTAATGTTTTTATGATTTAATTAATTATTAGCTTTTCATTAAACTCATAAACCCCCTGCAGTTCCTTCACAAACCCAGTTTGGGAAACCTTGACGTAATATAATGCTTAATGCACTTCATGTTGCTGATAACAACAAATGCAATATATTTTCTTACTCTTTATATTTTTATATCAATATGGTACAAGATTATCCTATTTATATTAATGTGTAAAAATGGTCAATGTGAGATAGGTCTAAAGTAATCTAAAGGTAATCTAAAAGTAGTCTGATTATATTACCTAAAATGTGTCATGTAATGGATTACGTTACTAACTACAATTCTTGTCATGTAATTTGGAATCAGTAACAGATTACAATTTATAGGTAATCTACCCAGCTCTGTCTATAGGCTATTTAGTCATTTAAATAACATGATTTATCTTAACATATTGAATAATGACTTTGTTTTATAATATTACACCACCGAAATATATCTACTTCCTTCTAATTTGATTAACAGGTTTTTACTGTAGCATTTTTACAGTCTTTTACAGTTAAACCTAGAGTAATTTTTACAATGTAGAGCTGAATGGGAATTGCTGCTGAAATGCTTGAGGAAGGTCTGGAGCTTCTGTTATAACTGTACAACAGAACGCAGTGGAGTCATTCAGGTTCCTGGGCACCACTATCTCTCAGGACCTGAAGTGGGACACTCACATTGACTCCATTGTGAAAAAGGCCCAGCAGAGGTTGTACTTCCTTCACCAGCTGAAGAAGTTCAACCTGCCACAGGAGCTGCTGAAACAGTTCTACTCCGCCATTATTGAATCCGTCCTGTGTACTTCAATAACTGTCTGGTTCAGCTACAAAATCAGACATCAGAAGACTACAGAGAACGGTTCGGACTGCCGAGAGGATTATTGGTGCTCCCCTGCCCACCCTGCAAGAACTGTATACATCCAGAGTGAGGAAAAGGGCTCAGAAAATCACTCTGTTTCAGAGCCCCCGCAGCAGGGCGACTGGGTGACTGTGAGGTGGCATAGTCTCTTTAAAAGTGCTGGCTAATGCTAAACGTGAATTCAGTAAGACTGTTATTCACGGCGGTGCTAATGATGTTCGACTTCGCCAGTCGGAGATCACTAAAAATAACATTAAAGAGGTGTGTGAACTTGCAAGCACGATGTCAGACACTGTAATATGCTCTGGTCCCCTCCCTGCTTACCGTGATGACGAGATGCATAGCAGACTGTCATCACTCAATGGCTGGATGTCTAAGTGGTGCCCGCAGAATAACATAGGTTTCA
>NW_015506281.1:303952-310579 GCF_001515645.1 Sinocyclocheilus grahami
CACACACACACTCACTCACTCACTCACTCACACTCTCACACTCTCACACACACACACACACACATACACTCACACACTCTTAAAATGGTGACACTCCATATACATTACTTTTATTTACAGATTATTCTAATTACTTAACCCTAACATAAAACGTTCTACATTTTAAAAATTAAAAAAAAAATTCCAGGAATTATGTATTTTACATACATACATCCATACAGTCGTCCATACATAACTGTCTGTACAGTTACAGTAATGTAAGTCAATGGCGTCTGCAAATTAGCAAAGAATATAGGTAACCTTTAAACCGGTAAAAAGACACCTGTTAAGAACACACCCTTACTGTGTGTCTGTATGCTGTACTGTTTGTGTGTGTATATATATATATATATATATATATGTGTGTGTGTGTGTGTGTGTGTGTGTCCCTATTTCTGTTATCATAAGCAGAGTCTGATGGTGGGGAGATAAGTGATGTGTCCTGGGTCGGCTCAGAATCTGACGGCTCATCTGACAGCGATCCAGATATCATATTTAGAAGTTTTAGTCTACTCTTTTAGCCTACTCATAAATGTTCAATCTTTGGATTAATTATTTAATTTTTGTTTTGCCATTTCTATCATTTATTGTTCGCTATTTTGTTGCTCTTTATTCTAGTCTGCCCATTTCCTGAAAAAATAAAAATAAAAAATCCGATCTATAATATAATGCATAAAACCATTTTTTGATTACCCGAAGTTTATTTGTGTTCTTCTCTTATTCACATTATAAATGATATAACTAAACAAATTAATAATTAATTAGGTGAAGCTGTGCGCTTGAATTTATCATTGCATCGTACATCCATACATACATTCATACATACATACATCCTACATTCAGTGTGGTGAATTCTTATTGCTCATTATTGTCTATATGCAGAGCTGGGTAGGAACTGATTACATGTAGTCTGGATTACGTAATCAGACTCCAAAAAATAAGTACTTATAATTAGATTAAATTACATTTTAAAATACTCTTAATCAGACTACAGTTTCTTTTTTATGGATTACATGATTACATATTACTTACACAATAGCAATAAAATATTCTTAATTTATTGAGTCTCCCTAATTTCTCTTTTTCATCTTTTAAATTTTCCTTTCTAAAATAGCCTACTGCTTATTTCCATTGAGAAAGTCTTCAGTTTTGTGGACATTCAGACAGATATAAGTCATCAGTCAGGTGCTACACACTGGATTTATGGAAATCATTTCAGGTTTAAGAAGTGTTTCAACATTGAATCAACTACTGATGAAGATTAATTTTTATTTTAATTATCACTCTTTGGAAGGGGTTTGTCTTTCAAACACATTAAAATGCACACATTCACAAACTTTCTTGTCATCTGATCCTCTTTCACCTAATATATTTTTATTTGAAGTACTCCTGAGATTTTAAAATAAATATTTTAATAATGAAGTATCACATTTGCATGTTCACTGTTCTCTGTCGTTGGTTATGGTCACATGACATGCTTGTAAACAAATAAAATATTAAATTTTTTCAGTAAGTGTTTTATTTTGATTCATTTTGAAATTATTTGTTTTAATTTAATGTTTTTATGATTTAATTAATTATTAGCTTTTCATTAAACTCATAAACCCCCTGCAGTTCCTTCACAAACCCAGTTTGGGAAACCTTGACGTAATATAATGCTTAATGCACTTCATGTTGCTGATAACAACAAATGCAATATATTTTCTTACTCTTTATATTTTTATATCAATATGGTACAAGATTATCCTATTTATATTAATGTGTAAAAATGGTCAATGTGAGATAGGTCTAAAGTAATCTAAAGGTAATCTAAAAGTAGTCTGATTATATTACCTAAAATGTGTCATGTAATGGATTACGTTACTAACTACAATTCTTGTCATGTAATTTGGAATCAGTAACAGATTACAATTTATAGGTAATCTACCCAGCTCTGTCTATAGGCTATTTAGTCATTTAAATAACATGATTTATCTTAACATATTGAATAATGACTTTGTTTTATAATATTACACCACCGAAATATATCTACTTCCTTCTAATTTGATTAACAGGTTTTTACTGTAGCATTTTTACAGTCTTTTACAGTTAAACCTAGAGTAATTTTTACAATGTAGAGCTGAATGGGAATTGCTGCTGAAATGCTTGAGGAAGGTCTGGAGCTTCTGTTATAACTGTACAACAGAACGCAGTGGAGTCATTCAGGTTCCTGGGCACCACTATCTCTCAGGACCTGAAGTGGGACACTCACATTGACTCCATTGTGAAAAAGGCCCAGCAGAGGTTGTACTTCCTTCACCAGCTGAAGAAGTTCAACCTGCCACAGGAGCTGCTGAAACAGTTCTACTCCGCCATTATTGAATCCGTCCTGTGTACTTCAATAACTGTCTGGTTCAGCTACAAAATCAGACATCAGAAGACTACAGAGAACGGTTCGGACTGCCGAGAGGATTATTGGTGCTCCCCTGCCCACCCTGCAAGAACTGTATACATCCAGAGTGAGGAAAAGGGCTCAGAAAATCACTCTGTTTCAGAGCCCCCGCAGCAGGGCGACTGGGTGACTGTGAGGTGGCATAGTCTCTTTAAAAGTGCTGGCTAATGCTAAACGTGAATTCAGTAAGACTGTTATTCACGGCGGTGCTAATGATGTTCGACTTCGCCAGTCGGAGATCACTAAAAATAACATTAAAGAGGTGTGTGAACTTGCAAGCACGATGTCAGACACTGTAATATGCTCTGGTCCCCTCCCTGCTTACCGTGATGACGAGATGCATAGCAGACTGTCGTCACTCAATGGCTGGATGTCTAAGTGGTGCCCGCAGAATAACATAGGTTTCATAGACAATTGGATGAGTTTTTGGGGCAGACCTGACCTGTTGAAAAGAGATGGTCTTCATCCCTCCTGGGGTGGTGCCGCTCTTCTCTCTAGAAATATGGCACATAGTCTTAGAGTTTGTACTTGACTAACTGGGGCCCAGGTCAGGAAGCAGACATACTGGCTAAACCGACCGTCTGCTAGCCGCCTCGCGTCACAGAAATCAGTTCATTCTCAGCACATAGAGACTCTTTCACCTAGATATCACACTATAGAGACTGTGTCTGTTCCCCGAACTAGAAAATACAAAAAACGTCCAAACCAATTTAAGAGTAACAATTTAATTGATGTTCAACAAATAAACAACAGATATAACACAGATAAACAAATGATAAAGCTTGGCTTAATGAATATTAGATCCCTTTCTACAAAAGCACTTTTTGTAAATTATATGATCACAGATCATAACTTAGATGTGCTCTGTTTGACAGAAACCTGGCTAAAACCTGATGATTACATTATTTTAAATGAGTCTACCACCCAAGATTACTGTTATAAACATAAGCCACGCCCAAAAGTTAAAGGGGGAGGTGTTGCTTCAATTTATAGTACTATTTTCAGTATTTCTCAGAAGTCTGGTTTCAAGTATAATTCATTTGAAGTAATGGTGCTTCATATAACATTATCCAGAGAAACAAGTGTTAATGATAGATCCCCTGTGATGTTTGTACTGGCTGCTAATGAATACAGACTTTATTAAAGAATTTGCTGATTTTATATCCGAGTTAGTGCTGGCTGCAGATAAAGTTTTAATTGTTGGTGATTTTAATATCCATGTTGATAATGAAAAAGATGCATTGGGGTCAGCATTCATAGACATTCTGAACTCTATTGGGGTTAGACAACATTTGTCAGGACCTACTCATTGTCGAAATCATACTCTAGATTTAATACTGTCACATGCAATTGATGTTAACGGCATTGAAATTCTGCAGCAGAGTGATGATATCTCAGATAATTATCTAGTCTCGAGTTTACTCAATATAGCTAAATCTGCTAATTCATCTCCTCATTACAAATATGGTAGAACCATCACTTCTACCACAAAAGACTGCTTTGTAAATAATCTGCCTGACTTGTCTCAATTCTTCAGCAAATCCAATAGCTCTAAAAAACTTAAAGATGTAACAGAAACTATAAACTCTCTCTTTTCTAGCAATTTAGATACGGTTGCTCCTTTACACTTAAGGAAGATTAAAGAAAACAGTCCAACACTGTGGTATAACGAGCACATTCGTGCCTTAAAGAGAGCAGTTTGGAGAATGTAGCGCAGCTGGAGGAAAACAAAACTTGAGGTATTTCGTATTGCATGACGGGAAAGTACGTCTACTTATAGAAAAGCTCTAAAACTGTTAGATCTGCTTACTTTTCGTCTTTCTTAGAAGAAAACAAAAACAACACAAGGCATTTATTCAATACAGTGGCTAAAATCTAGCGTAGCGTTAGTTCTGGCAGGTCACGTTAGTCAAGCATTTTGTTGCTCTTTATTCTAGTCTGCCCATTTCCTGAAAAAATAAAAATAAAAAATCCGATCTATAATATAATGCATAAAACCATTTTTTGATTACCCGAAGTTTATTTGTGTTCTTCTCTTATTCACATTATAAATGATATAACTAAACAAATTAATAATTAATTAGGTGAAGCTGTGCGCTTGAATTTATCATTGCATCGTACATCCATACATACATTCATACATACATACATCATACATTCAGTGTGGTGAATTCTTATTGCTCATTATTGTCTATATGCAGAGCTGGGTAGGAACTGATTACATGTAGTCTGGATTACGTAATCAGACTCCAAAAAATAGGTACTTATAATTAGATTAAATTACATTTTAAAATACTCTTAATCAGACTACAGTTTCTTTTTTATGGATTACATGATTACATATTACTTACACAATAGCAATAAAATATTCTTAATTTATTGAGTCTCCCTAATTTCTCTTT
The DNA here is from genome assembly GCF_001515645.1 of Sinocyclocheilus grahami. NCBI lineage: Eukaryota > Metazoa > Chordata > Actinopteri > Cypriniformes > Cyprinidae > Sinocyclocheilus > Sinocyclocheilus grahami. The sequence goes on from NW_015506281.1 coordinate 308,825, forward strand.
TTCATCTTTTAAATTTTCCTTTCTAAAATAGCCTACTGCTTATTTCCATTGAGAAAGTCTTCAGTTTTGTGGACATTCAGACAGATATAAGTCATCAGTCAGGTGCTACACACTGGATTTATGGAAATCATTTCAGGTTTAAGAAGTGTTTCAACATTGAATCAACTACTGATGAAGATTAATTTTTATTTTAATTATCACTCTTTGGAAGGGGTTTGTCTTTCAAACACATTAAAATGCACACATTCACAAACTTTCTTGTCATCTGATCCTCTTTCACCTAATATATTTTTATTTGAAGTACTCCTGAGATTTTAAAATAAATATTTTAATAATGAAGTATCACATTTGCATGTTCACTGTTCTCTGTCGTTGGTTATGGTCACATGACATGCTTGTAAACAAATAAAATATTAAATTTTTTCAGTAAGTGTTTTATTTTGATTCATTTTGAAATTATTTGTTTTAATTTAATGTTTTTATGATTTAATTAATTATTAGCTTTTCATTAAACTCATAAACCCCCTGCAGTTCCTTCACAAACCCAGTTTGGGAAACCTTGACGTAATATAATGCTTAATGCACTTCATGTTGCTGATAACAACAAATGCAATATATTTTCTTACTCTTTATATTTTTATATCAATATGGTACAAGATTATCCTATTTATATTAATGTGTAAAAATGGTCAATGTGAGATAGGTCTAAAGTAATCTAAAGGTAATCTAAAAGTAGTCTGATTATATTACCTAAAATGTGTCATGTAATGGATTACGTTACTAACTACAATTCTTGTCATGTAATTTGGAATCAGTAACAGATTACAATTTATAGGTAATCTACCCAGCTCTGTCTATAGGCTATTTAGTCATTTAAATAACATGATTTATCTTAACATATTGAATAATGACTTTGTTTTATAATATTACACCACCGAAATATATCTACTTCCTTCTAATTTGATTAACAGGTTTTTACTGTAGCATTTTTACAGTCTTTTACAGTTAAACCTAGAGTAATTTTTACAATGTAGAGCTGAATGGGAATTGCTGCTGAAATGCTTGAGGAAGGTCTGGAGCTTCTGTTATAACTGTACAACAGAACGCAGTGGAGTCATTCAGGTTCCTGGGCACCACTATCTCTCAGGACCTGAAGTGGGACACTCACATTGACTCCATTGTGAAAAAGGCCCAGCAGAGGTTGTACTTCCTTCACCAGCTGAAGAAGTTCAACCTGCCACAGGAGCTGCTGAAACAGTTCTACTCCGCCATTATTGAATCCGTCCTGTGTACTTCAATAACTGTCTGGTTCAGCTACAAAATCAGACATCAGAAGACTACAGAGAACGGTTCGGACTGCCGAGAGGATTATTGGTGCTCCCCTGCCCACCCTGCAAGAACTGTATACATCCAGAGTGAGGAAAAGGGCTCAGAAAATCACTCTGTTTCAGAGCCCCCGCAGCAGGGCGACTGGGTGACTGTGAGGTGGCATAGTCTCTTTAAAAGTGCTGGCTAATGCTAAACGTGAATTCAGTAAGACTGTTATTCACGGCGGTGCTAATGATGTTCGACTTCGCCAGTCGGAGATCACTAAAAATAACATTAAAGAGGTGTGTGAACTTGCAAGCACGATGTCAGACACTGTAATATGCTCTGGTCCCCTCCCTGCTTACCGTGATGACGAGATGCATAGCAGACTGTCATCACTCAATGGCTGGATGTCTAAGTGGTGCCCGCAGAATAACATAGGTTTCA
>NW_015506281.1:310837-311132 GCF_001515645.1 Sinocyclocheilus grahami
TGTTCTGTTTACCCTGGGGGGGTTATCGCTGCTCTCCCTGCTCTCATCCATGCTAGGCTGCATGGATGCGCAGGGAGTTCTGGTGGGTGGAGGAACAAGACCGCCAATACAAACTGTATGCTAATTGTCAATCATCTTTGACGATAGTGGTCCTGACAGAAATAATGAAAAACAAAGCATCAACAGATACAGACATGTTTTCTGTGAGCACATAGCTTGTGTTGTGTTGTGTTTGTCTGTTGCCATGTGCTCTCTCCTGTCTATTGTCTTTCCCCCCCCCTCTTGTTTCCTCATT
>NW_015506281.1:311421-336169 GCF_001515645.1 Sinocyclocheilus grahami
CACACACACACTCACTCACTCACTCACTCACACTCTCACACTCTCACACACACACACACACACATACACTCACACACTCTTAAAATGGTGACACTCCATATACATTACTTTTATTTACAGATTATTCTAATTACTTAACCCTAACATAAAACGTTCTACATTTTAAAAATTAAAAAAAAAATTCCAGGAATTATGTATTTTACATACATACATCCATACAGTCGTCCATACATAACTGTCTGTACAGTTACAGTAATGTAAGTCAATGGCGTCTGCAAATTAGCAAAGAATATAGGTAACCTTTAAACCGGTAAAAAGACACCTGTTAAGAACACACCCTTACTGTGTGTCTGTATGCTGTACTGTTTGTGTGTGTATATATATATATATATATATATATGTGTGTGTGTGTGTGTGTGTGTGTGTCCCTATTTCTGTTATCATAAGCAGAGTCTGATGGTGGGGAGATAAGTGATGTGTCCTGGGTCGGCTCAGAATCTGACGGCTCATCTGACAGCGATCCAGATATCATATTTAGAAGTTTTAGTCTACTCTTTTAGCCTACTCATAAATGTTCAATCTTTGGATTAATTATTTAATTTTTGTTTTGCCATTTCTATCATTTATTGTTCGCTATTTTGTTGCTCTTTATTCTAGTCTGCCCATTTCCTGAAAAAATAAAAATAAAAAATCCGATCTATAATATAATGCATAAAACCATTTTTTGATTACCCGAAGTTTATTTGTGTTCTTCTCTTATTCACATTATAAATGATATAACTAAACAAATTAATAATTAATTAGGTGAAGCTGTGCGCTTGAATTTATCATTGCATCGTACATCCATACATACATTCATACATACATACATCCTACATTCAGTGTGGTGAATTCTTATTGCTCATTATTGTCTATATGCAGAGCTGGGTAGGAACTGATTACATGTAGTCTGGATTACGTAATCAGACTCCAAAAAATAAGTACTTATAATTAGATTAAATTACATTTTAAAATACTCTTAATCAGACTACAGTTTCTTTTTTATGGATTACATGATTACATATTACTTACACAATAGCAATAAAATATTCTTAATTTATTGAGTCTCCCTAATTTCTCTTTTTCATCTTTTAAATTTTCCTTTCTAAAATAGCCTACTGCTTATTTCCATTGAGAAAGTCTTCAGTTTTGTGGACATTCAGACAGATATAAGTCATCAGTCAGGTGCTACACACTGGATTTATGGAAATCATTTCAGGTTTAAGAAGTGTTTCAACATTGAATCAACTACTGATGAAGATTAATTTTTATTTTAATTATCACTCTTTGGAAGGGGTTTGTCTTTCAAACACATTAAAATGCACACATTCACAAACTTTCTTGTCATCTGATCCTGATGGGCGGGGCAAGACAATAGACAGGAGAGAGCACATGGCACCAAACAAACGCGACACAAGCAATGTGCTCACAGAAAACAGTGTCATCTGGTGGCCATCCTGGGCACACCCGCTGAAGACTGCGACAATTATCTCATCAGAGAGTGCGCTATAGATCCCCTGAGGAAGAATTCCACTCATTCTCTACTATAGGAGAGGAAGAATTGTATAAACTTGTCAAATCATCAAAACCTACAACATGTATGTTAGACCCTATTCCAACTAAGCTCCTAAAATAGGTGCTTCCAGAAGTCATAGATCCTCTTATGAATATTATTAATTCATCAATGTCATTAGGATATGTCCCACAAACCTTCAAACTGCCTGTTATTAAGCCTCTGATTAAAAAAAACACAACTTGATGCTAGAGAATTAATTAATTACAGACTGATCTCAAATCTCCCTTTTCTGTCAAAAATACTAGAAAAGTAGTATCCTCTCAGCTATATTCCTTCTTAGAGAGAAATGGTATCTGTGAGGATTTCCAGTCAGGATTTAGACCATATCATAGTACTGAAACTGCTCTCATCAGAGTTACAAATGACCTGCTCTTATCATCCGATCGTGGTTGTATTTCTCTATTAGTGCTACTGGATCTTAGCGCTGCGTTTGACACTATCGACCACAACATTCTTTTTGAGTAGACTACAAAATTATATTGGCATTAGTGGAATTGCATTGTCATGGTTCAAATATTACTTATCTGACTGTTGTAAATTCGTAGCAGTGAATGATGAGGTATCATATCAATCACAAGTACAGTATGGAGTACCTCAAGACTCAGTACTAGGACCGCTGCTTTTCACGCTTTACATGTTATCCTTGGGTCCTCAACAACTTGTTTTATTACTACAACCTGATTTTCTGATGCACTCATATAATTTTCATCAATACTTTCCGAAATAAGTACAAATTTTTCTCTCCATCTTACAAAATTATTACAAAAATGAACCTAAAACACATGCATAAAGGCTATTATACTGCCTGCCAATGCTGGTCAATAGTGCCAGCTACACAAAATATGCATCACATAATAGGACTTTGTCAGTTATGCATGACGCTCAGATTTGTTCGTCTCTGTTGTTTTTATAAAAGTGCATAAAAAATGACAAAAAACTTTAGAAAACACATTTGGATGTACAATTATATTTTTTATAATTTGAATGTATATGTATTTTCTAGTCTAAAATTAGCTCACTCTGGAGCCTTGAGAGCATGTGACAACATGTGCTAATGTCTCCTTTACTACTTAGTTACCAAAAATGTGAAGCACATGGCTAATACATTTTTATTTTATTTTAATTTTGGGGATGTCATTTGACATCACTAAAATAAAATTTTGTTGGCTGAACATTAATATTGAATTTTAAATGCAATTTTCTTAGCGTCATTTATAAATGACAATATCCCATAGAGGGTTAAAAGATTGTTAGGCTGCATTAATTAGGTCAACCGGAACCGGGAACACTTCCCATAATATCAGATGTACTCGCTACATCGTAAGCAGAATGGCATCTACGCTAATATTAGTCTCTTTTGATCTTATTTGGAGGTCACCGTAGCCACCAGATCCAGTCTGTATCCAGATCAGATGCTCACCATAGACACCCAGATCCAGTCTACCCAGTCCAGATGGTGGACCAGCACATAGAAGATGACCTCTACAGCCTTAAATGTCAGCAGAGACCATGTCAACTAGATGAGCCCTAGAAACAGATCACCTGCGAAGACCTCGTCACCTCAATGACCATCGGGACAAGTCCTCTGCACAATCTGAACTGTGTTGCAGCCTGGAATTAAACCACACCATGCTGGTTTCATCTGGTCAGAGGAGAACTGGCCCCCCGACTGAGCCTGGTTTCTCCCAAGGTTTTTTCTCCATTCTGTCACAGAGGGAATTTTGGTTCCTTGCCGCTGTCACCTCTGGCTTGCTTAGTTAGGGACACTTGACTGATCGCACAAACTATTGGACGAGAGCTGCACTAGATGATGACATCACTGAATCATCAGTTTAACTGAGAAAATGACTCTTTGTTATTGTCCTATTGCATTACTGATTAACTATTTTCCTGTTTGACACTGTAAAACTGCTTTGACACAGTATTGTATAAAGCGCTATATAAATAAAGGTGACTTGACTTGACAAGAACAGTTTCTTCCCCCAGGCAATCTGTTACAGTTAATGCTCTCCCCATTGTGCAATACAAATATGTGCAATACCACTTATATTTATTTGATGTCACCCATCTAGGGATATGCCGATATCAACATGTTGCGATTAATTGCTAATGCTTTTATCATGGTATACGGTATTATCACGATATTGAAATGTATTTATTTATTTAAATAGTGCTGTCATAATACAATAAAACAGGTTTAATAACTTTTTTCTTATAACAAAAATAACTGAACATTTAAACTCAATAAAGCAATACCGAAAAATGTATAAAGTTAAAAGTTTTACACGGATTAAAGTGCAAAAGAGCTATAAAGACCAATAGGTATCACTTTACAATAAGACCTCATTAGTTAACCTTAGTTAATGCATTAACATTCACAATAAGCAATAGCTACATTTGCTACAGAAGTTATTAATCTTTGATAAAAAAATCTTAGTTCATGTTAGCTCATTAAATAACACAGTTGCAACTTTCGATTTTAACAACGTGTTATTAAATATTATTACATATTGGAATACCTAAGATTAATGAATGTTCAGAAGAATGTTTCATTGGCAGGTTATGTTAACTAATGAATTAACTAATGTTAACTAATTAGCTTCATCTGCTGTCAGAGAGTGAGCGTGCGCTTTCCTCCAGAGCGTCTCACATGTTCCGCCGTGCGCTTCTCGTCCGTGCTTGTTTACATCAGAGTGCGCACGCGTCTCTCACGCAGCATACAGCGCTGGTGTACATTTCGACCAGTTTATGGGAAAAGTATTCTTAAAATGCATTCAAAATTCTTAATAATTTGTTATATATAATTATTCACGGTATTTAGAAGTGCCCACGATAACAATATTGTGCATATTCATTACCGTGATATATCGCATTACCGAATACCGGCACAAGTCTACACCCATCTTAGTCCATCCCATCTTATTGAATCTATAGCACACCTATACATACAATTTTAGATTTTTGCCTATTTTTGTATGTATGTATATATATATATATGAGCAATATCACAATCCTAGCTGTGAGATATGGCTGTAAGCCGTGAGATACAGCCATATCTTGCAGCTACGAGTGTGTAAATACATAAGAAAAACAACAACACAGAGTTTTTAAAAACCCTCTTTTGTGCAGAACTACTTCCTTTCGCCACAGTTTCAAATCTCAGTTTGGCAGTTGAACAGCTGAGCTCAAGCCTTCGTTACTAATTAGAAAACGTCACTTTAGAACTAGGAACGAAGAAATGTTGAGTTGCTTCATTAAAAGCTGTGTATCATGTGGAGTCAAGTATTATGAGAGAAATGGACTGAGCGGTGGATACAGCATTCATTCTTCAGCTCAATCTCATATTCACAGTAAAACATTAGTTTGAATGTCCGCTGAAGAAAGTGATATCTTTGTCGCACTATCCTTTCATCTGTTAAGGGTGATTTCCGATGACAGCACTGCTCAGTGAATTTGTGAACTGCGACTTACAAGCTGTTGCTGAAAGTTAAAATAACTTCCTTGTTTACACCCTGTTTCAGGCTCTTTCAATATAAAAGTCTTTACCGCTGACTCATAAAAAATCTCGTCGCCATCTAATGGCAGAACAATGTAACTAAAATCACCATCACGAACACACACACACTTTCCCAATACTAAATACTACTATTATTTATATAAAATATTATTTATTGAATATTATTTAATAAACAACAACAGCCATCATAAAACTGGCTAGGCAATTCAGTCAAAAGTACAAAGGCAGCGCTCAGATATACAGCATTAAAGTTACATAAAATATAACGTGATGAGATTTTGCCCTCAGCCAAAACTTTTTGCTCGGGAACAAATAATATATTAATGAGACCAAAGACTGCCCATTAGAATTACCCAAAACAAATTATATCTCATGTTTAACCTCTATAGAGACATCAGAGTCAGCGACAAATTCCAGAAGATCTGGCCGAGGTGAGGCTGCTCTCGGTGGGTTCATGAGCGCTGAAAACCTCAAAGCTAATTTTAAAATAGACATTATCTTTATTAACAAACAGCATATTTGAAGTCTAAACAAATACATTCTCGCCTAAAAAACTTTATCTGTGTGTTGTTGTTGTCTCTGTGTACTGGAAGCTTCTGTCACCAGAACAAATTCCTTGTATATGCAAACATACTTGGCAATAAAGCTCTTTCTGATTCTGATTCTGTACCTTCTCTTCTTAAACATCCAGTGGGCTCATTTGAATTCACTGCTAGGTGTGTTTCAGAGAAAGTGTTCTGTAACAGAAATGTGTTCTGTGATACAGCTTCTGTTGAGGTTTCTTTCTTTACACTGCAGTCTTGTCATTAAAGTCACTCCTGAAGCTGAAGTAAAAACATCTGTGCGCAGTGGCAGAGCTGATTATCGCTCTCATATTCTGCAGGCAAGTTGGTGATAAATGTTCAAACTTTTGCTATTATGTTCTGGATATTACTGCGTGTGATAGCGACGGTAAAGGAAAGCACGCCGAAGCAATGAGGCTCTCGGTAGAAATGCACTGGATTCACAGCTAGAAGCTTTACGGTTCACTTTAGTGCCCTCTGGTGGTCAAACACATGAAGAGGAAGGATTATTTAACTGGTTCAAGTCATGAAAGCTGGTTTTGCTATTTGCCTGTTTTATTTGTTGAAATATTTGTAATGTCATGATGTGATGCAATGTGAGCATATGCACTGTGACAATAAAGTAATGCAAGAGAAATGTAACTCTTATTTGAAAATGTGTGTACATTTCATGGTAATCAAATATAATTGAAAATAATTATTACTCCATCCCCCATCACCAGCCTCCATGACAACCAGTGAAGTTCAGTTTCAGTGCAATCTGCAAACTTCCAGTTACCATAACGCCAGCTGTCACTGACTGACTGACTTACCTTGAATAACAGCAGCATGTGTAAGATCGTTCCTGATTCGTGCTCTGAACAGAAGCTTTAACTTCCTTTCACTTCTGTATAAAAAATAAAAAAATAAAAAACCTTGACTGTGGGAGAGTTCAGAACTTCAGAACTTTAATTACACTGGAACCATTAATGAAAAACACATGGAACCGGTTCTCCAGGATTCACTGCATAATGATCTTTACATAATATCCTCCTCAATCAGATCAATCCTCTGCTGTGTTTCACAGAGGAAAAAGTCAAACGCTTAGAAACGACATGAGTGAGAGAAAATTATGACAGAATCACTGCTTTAGGAACAGAGGAGATAGACTGTCATCACTTTCCTTGTGCTTTTCATATTTAAGTTGCTCTGACATTTGTCTATGGCCGTCTGTGACTGTGACTTTAGCACAAACCGGTGTAAAACAACACTGTGTATAGAGTGTCCTTCTGTGCTCCTCAGAGTAAGAAGGTCATCTGTGCAGGTTTATACAACATGAGGACAGAACGATCATCTGTGGGTCAACTGCGACTCATAAGGCGTTTAGTTTGGCGGTCATGATTTTTCTTATTCCATATTGCCATTTGTAAATAGTGTAACAATAGAGGTGTGTGAAGTAATTTTTGTGCGTTTAGATTACATTGTGTGAAAAGATCAATAAGGTCAGATCACATGCACTGTTTGTTTCAGGCGCTTCATCAGACTCAAGTGATCATTCAGTCAATATGAACAGATGTGAAAAATTGTTATTTGTGTCATAACTGTAAGTGTTTGCAGGCGAGTGAAGGTGTGTTTCCAGCAGATGGCAGCAGCTCGTCGTGTTCGTTTCAGTCCTCCTCACAGCGTCTCCTGAATTTTAATTCTATTGAGAAACTGCCACTTTAATATGCTATGGAAAACGTCGGACATTTTCTAAAAAAGGCACATAAACCAAAAAGAAAACAATCTTGCACCAGCACTAACATAAAAGTACATATATCTTTTTAAAACATTCATGACCACCTTTAATAGAATTTGTCACTTTTTATTGTAGGTGTATTCATTGTGGTAAATTTAGCCTAACTTGTAGAATTTATTATAGATAATCAGTTAAGGAAATAGATGTCTCCCTATAGATTTATATTACAACTGTGGCATGTTGTAGCTATTGTTTCTAAATGTGCAGGCTGTTGTTTTTCAAAACGAATGTTATATTGATTAATAAAAAAAAGTTAATTATAGACATGGTAATGATTAATAGGCTAGCCTTATAACAAATGCTACAGTTAAGAACTATGGAACCTTTTCATAAGAGCAAGTACAAGTCAGAATCAAGAGCCATGTGTAAAATGGGTTCTAATGATGAGTGATGGAAAAACCTGGCTGACATTGCAAGAGATGACATTAAATCATTAAGAGCCTGATGAAAGAGTAAGAAATATACAATATCAATATAAGACCATGTTAAGTTAGATTGACTTCCCATGGTATGTTGAATTAGAACATTCTGTCTGTAAGTGCTTAAATAATATAAAATACATTATAAATACTATGTAAACAAGTAATTGTTATCTAGGCTATTACTTTATTGCAGTTATGTTATCAACCAACTTTGCATGTGTGGATGATAGCACAAAAGACCATCTTACAAAAATAAACATATAAGCAAACAAACAAATAAATAAATAAACCTTATGAGAGAGCATGACCCGGGATTTTACTTAACATAATACACATACATATTCTGTGTGGGTTAACTGTGTCATATTCTTTACATACACGTCTAAAACAAGCTGACAGTGGTTTCCCATTGACTTTGTTGATTTATACAGTGGTAAATCAACAATACCTTAATAATCCATTTTCAACCTAAAATGTTGAATAAATTCACAAAAAGTGAATTAAAAAGAAAAGGAAAAAAGCAACAACTGAAGCTTTACAATGTAGTAGTGCTGCCCTACACACAACATGACTGCTGTATATACAGGCAAACCTAAATTTATTCAGACACCCTCAACATTTCTCACATTATCACAGTTTATTCGCTGTAGATTAGAAAATGGTAATAAAATATGACAAGAACTCTGAGTTAAACTGTGTCAGAACAAATTCATCTTGATAATGTCAGATAACTTTGATCAGAATCAACTTTATTCGCCAGGTGTGCGCAAACACAAGGAATTTGTTGTGTTTTTTTAAGGTGCTCCTGGTACATACATGCAGCAGCAATGACTTGCTTCTTGTGTCAGACCAAGGCTGTGTCTCATTGCTACTTTTACTTGATCTTAGTGCTGTGTTCGATACTATAGATCATGACATAAAATTATCTACCTTGTTACTTTAGGTGGCATTGTCCCCGCTCACACATATTTAAAAAAAATTTTTTCGTACATTTCTGCCATATGTACATTAACTGACAGTCACCACTTATAAGCTACTACTAAATATATTGTAGAAACTTAATTTACTGTAAAGTTGCTTTGCAATGATTTGTATTGTGAAAAGCGCTGTACAAATTACGGAACACAGGTAATGATTCATGTGTTAGCTGTTTATGCTGGAAATGGCATGGGGAAAAAACTGTTTTTATGCCTAGATGTTCTAGCTGTAATTAAGTTTACACATATCTAGAATCAAATTAAATCAAACTGTTAAATTCAAATGGAAAATGAAAAACCCTTCACTCAAATGTGTTATGGCTGTGTGAAAAGTTTCCCGGTGATCGTGTCCCACTGCTGGCCTTCCTCTGTCTGTCTCAAGATTTAAGGAGCTTTATTGCCTTCAAGCTTACAGTAAAGCTTTACATCACTAAACAAACATGATATAGACACATACACATCTGCACACAATCCGTGTCATGTCTCTCTCTTTGTCTGTGTTTTTGTGTGAGTGTGAGAGAGACACACACATCTGTGAGTCTGTGGGAACCTGGAAAGCTGGTCACCTAGATATGAAGAGTTGTTTAATGTGTGTGTGTGTGTGTGTGTGTGTGTGTGTAAGAATGTGTGTATGTGAGTGCGTGCATGCGTGCGAGTGTGTGTGTGAGTGAGTGTGTGTCTGTGTGTGTGTTTGTGTGCGTGTGACTGAGTGTGTGTGTGTGTGTGTGTGTGTGTTGGCGCCAGGGCTGTTTAACAATCAAAGCAGAGGGGTGTGTGCAGGGAGGAAGTCTCTGGCTGAAAATACAGGTGTGCTTGACTATCAAAGGCTGGTTCTCTGAACACTAAACACACGGCACTGTAGAGGGGGAGGCTCGTCTGAGTGTGTGTGTGTTTGTTTGAGACTGCTGCGTGAATCTTGTCGGCCCGTAGGATTTCCTGGATTTCCATTGATAAACACTCTGCTGGAAATCTGTTATTGGGTAGCTGCTGCGGCGTGTAACTATGATCTTAGGAGGCGGAAGTTCCCTTCAGCCAACACAAACAGAAAATCTCTGAAATTAGCCTTCTGTGCTCGTTTCAGCTGCAGTAACCGAACACCGTCTGAGCTTCTCTGAGATTTCAGTGCAGTCGTCTTCAGTGAAATGAACACACTTCATAGTCTTCATCAAGTCCATTATAATGAGCCAGACTAACACCAGCTCTATAATGGACTGTTTGTATGTTTGAGAGCGGCAGATTTAAAGAAAGACTCAAAATCCTTTTTTCATGCATTGGTCAATTTTGAGATTTTGGGTTAGTGTTTTATCTACTAGAAAGAAAACATCCAAAATACACGTTTAAGCGTTTATTTTATTGAATTTTATCTATTTGCATTTGTAGATTTAAATTCCAATCAATATCTTTAACAAGTTTTTTTTAATATTACAAACACCAAACTTTAGTTTTATTCCTCTCGTTATTCTGAAGGTCTGTTCATATTTCATTCAAACTGATTATACAACTTTATTCCTAAAAACATAGTGAAAATGTTTGTTTCTGTCTGTTGTTAGTAAATCCCCTCTGGAAAAACTTGATGTAAAACTTGAAACATGCCAACAAAATCAAACTAGAATTTTCAGCCTGACTTTTCCTAATGTTCATATGTATGGTCTGGAAATGTATGCAATTCAGCGTTTATTTGATTAATTTGCATATTTAAACATAACATTTCAGAAAACCTAATACAAAAAATGTTTGCAATTCTTAATGTAATGTGTAATGTCACTTGTAAGTCGCTTTGGGTAAAAGCATCTGTTAAATGACTAAATCTAATCAATTAACTGGGTAGTTAATTGATGTCTATTAGTAACATTTATTACCCTATTCACTATTTATCCACAATTTATAGCTAAACACACACACACACGTAATATCTGACCATTCTCTGTCTATTGTAATATCTGAAATTTGAACGCCTCTATCAAGTTTGTACATGTTTACCATGTGTGTTCCTCAAGTTATGCAGAGGTCAGACAGATTCGACCGCAATATCAAAAATAATATATTATGTATATTTTTGAAGAAATTGATAGGAACATTTTGGAAGAAATAGTACAGCACCTTAAATCGTCAACCTGCTATCTTGACACACTTCCCACATATATTTTCAAAAGTGTGCTTAACTGTTTGGAAGCAGCTCTCTTAGAAGTGGTGAACGCCTCACTTCTTTCTGGGACTTTTCAAGAGCAATCTTGATTACACCATATTGAGCAACTATAGACCAATATCAAATCTTCCTTTTATAGGCAAGATTATTGAAAAGGTAGTCTTTAATCAGCTGAACAAATACTTAAACTCAAACGGATACCTGGACAATTTTCAATCTGGTTTCCGACCGCATCACAGCATCATCTTTATTATTATATCTACATTATTATCAGTCTGTGTGCACAATTCAGTGCACACAGACTGAAGTAGTTTAAGTCTTTGGTTCTTTTAATTGTGATGATTTTGGCTCACATTTAACAAAAACCCACCAATTCACTATCTCAACAAATTAGAATATGGTGACATGCCAATCAGCTAATCAACTCAAAACACCTGCAAAGGTTTCCTGAGCCTTCAAAATGGTCTCTCAGTTTGGTTCACTAAGCTACACAATCATGGGGAAGACTGCTGATCAGACAGTTGTCCAGAAGACAATCATTGACACCCTTCACAAGGAGCCACAATTAGTTATTATGCCACCCGCAGTTGGAATCAGCTTCCAGAAGAGATCAGATGTGCTAAAACATTAGTCACATTTAAATGCAGACTCAAAACTCATCTGTTTAGCTGTGCATTTACTGAATGAGCACTGTGCGATGTCCGAACTGATTGCACTATATTATATGTATAATCATTTTCTATTTTTAATTGTTTTAAATTCATTTTAAATCGATTTTTAAATCATCTTCAAAGTTTTTTAATTCCTTCTTTTATTTTTGTGATTATTATGTTTTTTTATGATTATTTTACTTTATTTTATGTAAAGCACTTTGAATTACCATTGTGTACGAAATGTGCTATACAAATAAACTTGCCTTGGCTTGTTTGTTGAAATTGTGCTTTTATGTGTGTGTTCACTGGCTTGCCATCGTCAGCCGCGTCCTCCAACGCAATACTGAACAGTGTGTGTGTTTCTAAAAAGCAGAAGAGAATTGCTCCTTAAACTAAAGTGTTACCGTTTTTAGTTTATTTTTGCACAAAAGGAAATAAATGCAGGCAAAAACCTTATTTAAAGTCTCCTTAAAACAACCTTTAATTCCCTTAAAATTAGAAACGAACAAACAAATTTATTTGACTGTCAAATGAATGAAATATTTTTTATACTACTACTGCTAATGATAATAATAATAATAATAATGTTTTTAAATAATAAAAACTTTTTTTTATTGTATAGCAACTTTTGTGCATTGAATGCAGCTCAAAGTGCTGCACAGCTTAGAATATGAAACAAGAATACAACTTTATAAATAGTTTATAAAGTCTAAAATAAGACAATCAAATCAAGCATAAAATAAAGACTTAAACTCTCTGCGGTGGGAAAAAGATGTGTTGTGTGTGTGTGTGTGTGTGTGGGGGTTGATTTCCTGTCTGTCCTTCATGTAGTTTGAGGTCTCGCTCTGACATGTTGAGACACATGCGAGCAGCCGCTCTGACTGTCTGTGTGTGTGTCTGTGTGTGTGTGTGTGTGGCAGGGACAGGGCTGCATCAATGAAAGTGTGTGTGTGTGTGTGTGTGTGTGTGTGTGTGTGAGGTGGGGCTCTCACTGTCATAAACTCGTGCTGCTTTCAGAGTGGCGTCACATTCATCAGGAGGCGCTGAGCAGGTAAAACTCTCTCTCATCACTCATTTCATTATTATGCTGCGTGATTGTTGTTATAATAGTGTTTATGTGTGAGAGTGTGTCAACTGAAGCATTGATTTCAATTCAAGATTCAAGTCTTTTTTGTAATTTCTCTTGATGTGATGATAATTAAACAGTACATCTCTCAATAAATCTCTCGGGTTGACGGCTGATGCGCAAGTTCATCATGAGCTGATATGATGTTAGTGCTGATGACGTCAGATATCCACATGCTGAACTCTCTCTCTCTCTCTCTGTGTGTGTGTGTGTGTACAGATGTGGCCACACTCGAGAGGCCTGAAATGTCTCTAGTCACAAATGTCCTCACAAATTAAAAAAAAAACATCTTGTGAGAACATTTAAAGAGCTCTTCTCAGTTTTTTCTCAGAAACAGATAAAATCACACTCTGCTTCAAATCTCCTGCCATCAGCAGGTTTGTGTGAGTGTTACATTCAGTACAGTTAGTCAATATTATCTTAGAATGAAAACCATTGAGTCTGTGAGACAAGAGAGAGAGAGAGAGAGAGAGAGAGAGAGAGAGTGTATGTGGCCACACTCGAGAGGCCTGAAATGTCTCTAGTCACAAATGTCCTCACAAATTAAAAAAAAAACATCTTGTGAGAACATTTAAAGAGCTCTTCTCAGTTTTTTCTCAGAAACAGATAAAATCACACTCTGCTTCAAATCTCCTGCCATCAGCAGGTTTGTGTGAGTGTTACATTCAGTACAGTTAGTCAATATTATCTTAGAATGAAAACCATTGAGTCTGTGAGACAAGAGAGAGAGAGAGAGAGAGAGAGAGAGAGAGAGAGTGTGTATGTGTAATTTTGGGAGGTTGTGGATTTGTGCCAGATTGCATGTGTTTGTCTGCAACAGTGTTGAAGTTCTGGCAGACAGTTAAACCTGTTTTCATCACAAATCACACACACACACACACACACACACACACACACACACACACACACACACACACACACACTCAACAGATCATTACAGCTGCAATCCTGAGCCTTCCTGTTCATATAAACACAAACACACACACACACTGAACACACATCACAGTCTTAAATTGATGTATGTAAAGTCTATAATAATGACACCAGGCTAAACACCATAAACTGAAAAAAATATTCTGAATTTTGCATATTGATATTGAATTAAATTGACAGTTTATATCTTTGAAGGAGTCATGTCAAGTTTAAGTCACTCCTGGATATAGTTTCATCCCAAAAATGATATCTAAACAAACAAACACACACGCACACACACACACACACACACACACACACACACACACACACACACTATATACACATACTGTACTGCATATATTATCTGACACATCTCTTTGGAAGCATTTCTGAAATTCAGATGTGTCTGTCAAGTTTGTACAAGTTTCCTATGTGTTTATGAGTGTGTGTGTGTGTGTGTGTGTGTGTGTGTGTTAGGGCTAGTGCATCCACGTGTGAGGGAGCGAGAAGCTGTTATCAGCAAGAGTGTGTGTGTGTGGGAGATGTTTGCTAGGTCCAAATGTTTTCAAATGTCCTCACAAATGTGGTAAAGCAGAAGTGATTCGTGAGGGCATCTGAAGAGCGTTTCTGTCTGACTCCAGCAGGTTTAGTGTGGAAGAGACTGGGATTGATATCACTGCATCTGTGAGACGTGCTCACTAATAGAGTGAAACCGTGTGTGTGTGTGTGTGTGTGTGTGTGTGTGTGTGTATGTGTGGTTAGTGCTGAGGTGTGTGTTTTTTGAGATCACGGATGCATTACGGTGGCGTCTAACTAGTCGACTCAAAACAACTTAATTGAGGTCGGTGAGTCTGACCCGCCGACACTTTCCGCTGAAATCTCGTCCTCTCCAGTCCATTCAGAATAGGTATGTTTACATGCACTAATTTTCTAATAAATTCAGTTTCTGATTCAATTTGATTTTGAGTGTATTTATTGTTTTGCCTTGATGACATCTCTAAACGTAGAACTGACGTCAACTGAGCTTTTTTTTAAGTGGATATTTAGTGAATATTCAGTCGCCTCCACTGACCAGTTCATAAGACGTAAATAAAGATATGCTTTATATCTTACAAATGCGTGTATGTACACAAATCTTATTCTAAACAGTTCTGGGTGCACAGAGTATTTTTGAATCCAGCTGATTAGATATTTTTGTTCACATGTTTAGTTTTTAAGTTTTGATTGGATTATTTCAGGTCTACTTCCCACCTTCAGGTCATTTACAGACTTCCCAATGGAGATTTCATTCGGATCGATGGAGCCATTTGCATGAAGGCGTTTGATTACGAGCATTATTTGGGTGGATGGAAATGTAGCTCATGTGAACATTAGCTGGCATACCAGACTCAATCAGGATGAGATTCTCAGAGTAACTGTACACTGTGAATGTGTGTTTGCTGCAGACATTACATTCAACAACTCATGGATGACAGTTTGTGTTTGTGACTGGAGCAGAACGCTTCGGATCCGAGAAGGACAGCGGTCACTGCAGAGACTGATGGTGATCGTTCATTTCAACGCTAGATTTTGTTGTAGGGTCATTAACTAACGGCCACACCAAATCCCTCCAGTGACGTCAGACGTGTATTAAGGTTTGTGCGTTGATGCGGCTTTAGAGACGCTGACAGTCAAACCGCAGCTCAGTTCATCAGCACCACTGACGCTGCTTTTCTAGTCCATCCTGAAGAGTGCTCCAAAAGCTAGACAACGACACTGCGCTCTTCTTTCGGTGATCAACACTTCAGTTGTAAAAATGAAGTGGGAACAGCCGGTCCCAAACTATAGACACGAAAGCCTGAAATCTGCATGTATTTGAGAATCTAAAAAGGAAAATATATAAAATATAAAGACACAAATATGAGAAAATGCAACTTTAAGACAGTAAAAGTTACCTGCAGTAAAATGAGATAACAAGGTCTGTATAACAGACAGAAGAAAATCTATGCCTTTTTTTTTTTTTTTTTAGATAGCACGTTTTTTTTCTAAGGCAGTGTCACACATTTTTTGTTCGTTTTCTTTTGTCAATACATGACTTGACAATTAGGTGATTGTATAAAAAAATTAAAGTTTTCAAATAGTTTACGATTATGATCAACTAAAATAATATGATAACAACACAGTTTGCAGTATCAAGCAGCATGACACCAGAAGCCTTAAAACATTGAAGTTAAAAACTGCTGCACCTGCTCTTATGTCCAAAATAAGGTAAATTCAGCTGAATTCAGTTCAGTTTTTTGGTGACCTCATGCAATTATTATGCCATGCACAGCTTATACCTGAAACTAATAACTAAAGATTCGCATGAAAAATAGCAAAGAAAGCAGGAATCCTTCAAACTGATCTATTTGTGTGTGTGTTTTGTTTCCACAGGTTCAGGAAGTGATTTCAGATTCCCATTCACAGTCATGTGGTGATACAGTCTCTCTCACACACACACACACACACACACACACTCATGATGGCCCACCCGTATGACCCTTGGTTGCGCGCGGGGCCGCCGCAGGAGGAGGTGAGCGTGTCTGGCTGGTGGGACATGCACGCCGGCGCAGCTGCAGGCTGGATGGACCTGCAGGGGGTGGGGCTGGGGGCGGGGTTAGCTCAGGGCGGCTCCATGAGCTCCTACACACCTGAGCCGCAGATGTGCTCCACCCCCTCCGGCCTGCACTACCCGCCTGAGGGGTTTAAGATGGAGCCGCTGGCACAGGATCTGCTGCCGCTGGCGCAGGCCTCCTCGTCGTACTCCTTGGAGGAGCAGCAGGACGCAGCAGGTGCTTCCGCTCGACCCAAATCACAGCGTCGCGCCGGCAGTCGCGCTCCCGGCCAGGCCTCCTGCCGCTGTCCCAACTGCCTGAGCGCCGAGTCTCTGGGAAACGCCGGTGATAAACGCAAGCACCTGCACAACTGCCACATCCCCGGCTGCGGGAAAGCCTACGTGAAGACGTCGCATCTCAAAGCGCACCTGCGCTGGCACAGTGGTGACCGGCCCTTTGTCTGCAACTGGCTGTTCTGCGGCAAGCGCTTCACACGCTCGGATGAGCTGCAGCGCCACCTGCAGACGCACACCGGCGCCAAGCGCTTCGGCTGCAGCTCGTGCCCGCGGGTCTTCCTGCGCGCCGACCACCTGGCCAAACACACGCGCGTGCACGAGTCGTCGTGCCAAGCGGCCGAGGAGACTCGATCCGTGGCATCTGCAACCACGGCATCTGCGACAGCGACGTCACTGCTCAGAGTGAAGATGGAATCTGAGAACTGCAACGACGACGACGACACGGCGGTTGCGAAAGGCTAATCGGTCGTAAGGGTCATACGACCAATAAGGCCTACCGTTAAACGAGATCATTCTGAAGGCGACTGAAATGAACTATAATCACATCTGTAAATGATCTGTAGAAGACGGATTAGGATTATTATACGTAATGCTTCTCTATCTTCAGTTTTATTTATATTTGTACATTTTGTGTTTCATATTCTCTGTTAATTAACTTAAGATGTTGTTTCATCCGTGTGTTTTTGTCATTGTAATATTGAGATGTTTAGTGAGGATATGTAATTAGCTTGAATAAATATAAAGCGTTTTGTTAATTTTTCATGTGTCTTGTGATAGTGCCATAAAAATCAGTCTAACAATAAACACACTCAGCAATATCTCATTCAATTACATAATTTATTTACTCATTAATTACTCATTTCTCTTATTAAATTGACTGCCAATATTCAGTATGAAGGTTATATAAAAAGACAGATGATGATTAAAAAATAAGTAATGTTTAATCAAGTTAATAGAACGAATATCATAAAACTGGGTTACTATAAATAAACTGCAAGTTAAGTCACTAAAAACAAGACGAGAACCAGCTACACATGCTGCATATCACTAACTAAACATGCTAAAACATGCTGAACCTCCTGAAAACATGATCATACAACTAGGGCAGAGCTTCACTGTTCACTATTCACTGTATGAATTAAATACAGAATCATTGTTATTAAAGCCACAAAAATTATTCAGTCAAGTTCAGTGAGTGATTTTCTCTTTGTCTTTTGTTGTTTTATTAACATTAAGCAGGTATATTAGGCTGCTGTCACTTTAAGACCTAATGAACGGAATATATATATTTACACACATCCGTTTTTACGTTCACTTAAGACATAACGGACTGTGTTTATGTGAATTCTCACTGCTATGACATATCTTGCATGTATTTGACAGTTTAAGTGCAATTAGCCACAAAAAGAGCTCAATTCAGTCCTCAGGTGCTATGAAAGTTGGCTGCATGTGCGCACACAGAAAAGCACCTGTCAGAACAGTGCGCAAGGACCGAACTTAATTGCTTTTTTACATCTTTTTGTGCTTGAATGGGTTGAAGTTGCTTGAATGTTTAAACTGTAAAGGCTTAAAAACACATGCAAATGACAGACCTTCATGACAGCACAGCAATGCAATGTCACGTGAGTGTAACTGTGACAAAGACAATAATCCTGCAATTTGTACCTGCTGACAAATTTTGTGCTTATTGTGTGTACCGGTATATCGCCCACACCTAGCACAATAAAGGTTACTTCCTTGAAAAAAGACAGATGAAAAGAAGTATTATAAGTTTTAAACAAATATTTTCACTCCATTTTACATCCATCCATTCTCTTGCTCTCTGCCGACATTTTCTTTACCAAGGTCACATTTTCATCCGCTTGGAAGAAGTCTTGAGGGTGCATCCGTTTAAAAAACCCATGCTACACACACACACACAAGCACATACAGATTGGATTGAGAATGTGAGAGGTGAATGATGACATCATGTGTGAGGTGATTGCTGATTGGTTCTTACCTTCACTAGCACTACCAATATGATAAGGAACACGATGAACCCACCCCCCACGGAACTTCCGACGATCAACTTTATCTGATTGAGTGGAACGACAAACTTCACCTTCACTGCAACCTGAAAGAAACAGCTCTAAATCATTATCATTTTAAGCAATTGGTTCAAATGATTCAGAGCTATGAAAACTCAGTTTCTCCCATCAATATATCTAACAAGAGTATAAGTTGACATGTGTGAAGCTCGGCTCACCTCGACATACTCCTCCGTCCTGCTGTGAACATCAAGAACAGCCATAGAGTTTCCAGACAACATATCAGTTTGTGAGAAATTAATTCGTATCTTCAGAGGAGAGACTGTGTCTGCAACACAGCACTGAAACAAACACAACGTTCACCATCAGACTGAAGCTCTGAGATTGGCTGAAGCTGTGATAGACGACACGTACCAGCATGAAGATGGAGAAGCTGAAACAGGAGGACCCAGAATCCAGCAGGACGGACTGCTGCAGAGTCCTGGACGACACATTCCTCTGGTCAAAGAATCCTCGACTCATTTTTCGTACCACATCCACATTCAGAGAAGCATTCAGCTTCTTCTCCAAAGATCCTGAAGACATGAGGGGGTAAGACATGAAGGCCATATCCTTCATGTAAAAGAGAGACTCTCTGAAACTTCATTGATGTTACCTGTGCTGCTGGTCCTCTCAGTCACCGTGAAACATGATGTGAGATTAAATGCATTAAATGTGTTGTCACTCGAACATTCAAAGTAGTTCAGACTGATTTATATATTTATATAATTTCATATAGTTAATCAGTATCATGCGAAGACTGACGTTTTTTCCACCAAAAAGCAGCATGATTACAAATGTGATATTGATTTTATACAGCAGTTCAATAAACAAGAATTTAATATTAAGACACTTACATTTTAGAGACAATATTGACTGTTTTTGGTCTATTTCGCTGACAAATATAATTTCAATTTGCATCTCTGAGCAACATGATGCTATTTTGTTCCTGAATGAATCAAGCGTTTAAATGATTCGGTTCAGTCGCAATAACTCACTTATTAATAGTGACTTGCTGCCATCTACTGACAGTTTTAATTTCACATTTAAAGTATCTTTTCATTTTTTTAAAAATAATTTTAAATATCAGTATTCAATGCTTTATGTTTAAAATATCAAAACAGTATTAATGCATTTGTAACTGCATCTAAATGCTCTTCAGATGCAGCTTCTGTGTTTCCTCTGCATTGCAAAGATCAGTTTTGTCAATACTGATTTAATTTGCTTGGTAACAACCCAAATAACTTATTCTAATTGACTGATTTAATTTAAGAATTTGACTCAAAAGATGATGCACACTTTTAGAAAAAATGGCTTAATAAAAGGTAAAAATGCCTATAAAAGGTAAAAATCTATTTAAACGTACTGGAAAAGATGAATTTCTATCACTGCTGTGAACGGATCACCACAGAATATGAAGAATATCAAAATCTTCAGGAGTCAGCTGTCCACGGTAGTCCTTAAGATATCAACACAATAACACACTCAGCAAAATATCGTCTAATTATCGCTATCGATAAAATCTCAGAAAATATTGAGATATATTTTTTGTCAATATCACACACCCCTAATATATTTAACGTTTTGTTTAAAAAAAAAATTAATAAATGTGAGAAGTGCCCTTTTTTCCACTTGATCCCCTGCCCCTCAAAATATCTGTGCATGTCCCTGTACTTCAGAGTAGGGTCTATAACAGCTCTATAGGAACTACCAGTGATGTAAGTGTATGCTGATTGGCCAAACGCATACAAAACACCGGCTACTCGGCATTTTCAAAAAGCAGTAAAAAAAATATTTACTCCATGAACATGGAAAACAGCGATAACGGCATATTTTCTCAGCCTCTATGATATGTAACACTGCAAGTTGTTATAGATTTAGTCAGATTTTCATGCTCTTTCTATCGTGTAAATTGTGTTTACACATTTCATCTCCGTTATCACGAAACCTACGACACACAAAAAAACAGCTCCGAACATGGCGTCCTCCACTCACCAGCTGTTGACGTTTATAAATGCCGCAAATAAAGACGTTGCTGTTGGCCGCTTCAGAGTTCCTGCTGCCGGTGCGAATGCAACCAGGAAAACGGCCCAAAATTGGTTCTCTAGGAACCACCCTGCTGGCTCATCCCTTAAACTCCTGGACTCTGTGGTGCAAAAGCCCCTATATTCGGTCTTAAATATGAGCACAAACACAATGTTTGGGATTGATGGAAGCACAGCAAACTCTCACCTGAGGAGCGTGTTCAGGGTTTATATAACCTTGTTGGATATACAAAATGTAC
The DNA here is from genome assembly GCF_001515645.1 of Sinocyclocheilus grahami. Taxonomy (NCBI): domain Eukaryota; kingdom Metazoa; phylum Chordata; class Actinopteri; order Cypriniformes; family Cyprinidae; genus Sinocyclocheilus; species Sinocyclocheilus grahami. Next base: position 332,352 of record NW_015506281.1, read on the forward strand.
TTGGCAAAAGCCAGGCCTTTCTCCAATTTATATTTGTTATAAAGGAACCCCGATAGAATTTCCCTCTTGGAGTAATCTTTCTCTTTGTTTGAAATATTTTGCAAAGATGTCGGTTATTGCATTTCTGATCTAAGATATCGATACCACCCATACGTAAAGCCAGATAAAAACTATTGCCTTTACTAAACTTAAGGTGATTTTTAATTAACTGGGTTAATCCTGCTGGGATAGCTTTCATTAAAGTATTATATTCCTTTGATGGGACTGGAAAATTATGGAGATTCATAAATTGTTTGTAAGTTAAAATATTACCAAAATCATCAAATACAGATAGAATGCAGCTCAAGTTGTTGCCCGGTGCTCTTTTATACTGTGATCGCGCCAGGTATTGACGTCATAGGCTATCGCCGGCCAATGTTATTGTAATTTTTAGAAGTATGCTTCAGACACCGGTTGCGCTGAAGGCGTTCCCCATAGCGACGCCTAGAGGACGCAGTTCGAATTTCCCTCGGAAGGGAACTAATTAGTTTATTATATGTCGGCTTTCTGTTCACGCTGTTTCTGAGAACCGAATCAAGTTCTCTTGTGGCTTACTGCGCTTGAACGGTCAAATAAACATTTACATCTCAAAATGCCCGTTTTGGTGAGTATTCACATAAACAGAGTCTTTTCAGAGAAAATGAGATGTGCTAACATTAGATAAGTGCATTAGGTCTTAAAGTGACAGTGAAGACTATGCAGTTTATTTTATATTTGATTCAATTTCTATAATATTTCTTACTTGAATAAAGTCACCTGAAAAGCTTTAAACACTATTTCACTTGTGTCTTTGTTCCATTATATTTATTAGTCATTTTACTTATAATTAGCTTTTTTATTTTATTACAGTTCATTTACTCCAGCAGTTGCTTGGTAACATTTTATTGATATCAGGTTTGGTTTGCAGTGGTTTCAGAAAACCATGTTGTGTCTGAAAGGAAGCCCACTGTCTTTGACTTTAAAAGCCCCAGATTTATACAATGATTATTTATTTATGTGTTGTCTTAAAGGGCTCATATGATGCTATTTTAAAGATCATTATTTTGTGTATTTGGTGTAACAGAATATGTTGATGCTTTAATGTTCAAAAAACACATTATTTTTCAAATACTGTACATTATTGTAGGTCCTCTATGCCCCGCCTCTCTCAAACTGACAAGCGCAGTCTGCTCTGATTGGTCAGCTGACCCAGTGCATTGTGATTGGCCGAACACCACAAGCGCTCGTCGGAAATGTAATGCTGCTTACCATAATCGCCAGCTTCATCTTTCAAAATAAATATCAAGACAGTTAATAATGTTGTTAGTTTTACCATCAGTTCAAGCCCGAAAGGGCAACAGAGTCACGTGACAGACACAGTGATGATGCAGTACACAATCCACGGTTAAGACAGCTGACGTGCTATGATTTCTGACAGACAGTTCACTCTCCTGTGATGTGACCCTGTTCCCCACACACACACTCTCACACACACACACACACTCTCACACAACGCGTTACTCTGCGCTGCGCAAAACTCTGCATTTGAACAGTCAATAGCAAATACTTAAACTGATAACAAAACATACTTACAGTCGCTGATTCAGAAGCGCCAGATTGTCATAGCAAAGCCGGAATTTATCCTTTTTTTTTTAGAAATAGCCTTTGTGCACAGCCAGCCTTGTACTCTCCTAGGTTCACAAAACTGTCGTCCATAAAATGCGTTGCACAGATTCTAACATTTGGGTTGTGCTGTTTTGTTGTAAACAAATCTTAACAATGATTCCTAAATGCATCTACTTCCAGAAGGCCAAATAAAGTGCTTTTGCTTTCGCACTGAAACACAGCGTCTCCCTGACATGCTGCTTCAACACTACTGCTGTTCCTGAAACCACGCCTTCTTTCTTTGCGTGCACATTTGGGCAGCATAACGCAAATATTTCCACATCATGTGGTAGACATGTGGGGGCGTGTTTGAATGAGGTGTTTTAGCCCGGCCTGAATCAGCCTTCTCTTTTAGATAAAATAAATCCTTTTGTGGGACACTTTGAGCTTTGTAACTCTGCAGATCGTATACATGCACAAACAGCTACATAACACATTAAAGAAAAGGAAAACAAGAAATCGCATCATATGACCCCTTTAAAATGACCACCAATACTCAGTATGAAGGTTACTCACAGAACACTTTTCTTTGAGAAAAATAAAGATGAAGCTTAAAGATTTAGTCAAGACTTAAACTGAATAAAAACTACAATAATTCAAAACTTTTTAATAGAAAAAAACACCATAAAATGTAACGTAAGATATTATAAATAAACTACAAAGTCACTGGAAAGAAGTGGAAAAGCCATTACAACACACGCTGAACATCATTGAACTAAACATACTGAACACACTGAAACTGAAGAAAACTTTGTCATAAATCTGGACCATTAAAACATCATTAACATAAAAAGATAATCTTCAGCTCTGAGGCCTGGTTCAAAACACTGACTCAGACTTCAGTTTTCTTTAGTGCTGAAGTTGATGAGAACCACCATCCTATTTTCATTCACTTCAGGGTACTTTAGTGTAAAAAACCCACTCTACACACACACACACACACACACACACACACACAGAGATTGGATTGAGAATTTGATAGGGGAATGATGAGATCAACTGTAAGGTGACTTGATTGGTTCTTACCTTCAGCAGAAGGAACACTATGATAACGAGGAAGATGAACCCACCCACTACACCAGTGCCGACGATCAGCATTCGACTGGGAGGAACGACAAACTCCACCTTCACTGCAGTCTGAGAAAATCACCACAACCACTGGGACTTTTCATACTTATAATGAATAAAATATAAAATACAAATTTACACTGAAGTTGTAAATGATGAATTAATAAATAAATTACTGAAGAAATAAGATAGCGGGTACCTGGGATCTGTGAGGATTGTACTGCAGAAAGAAGAAGCAATATTTTCTAGTTAAAATATGTGACAGATCAGTCTGCCTCTCTAATACTGTCAGAAGAGCTCACGAGCTGCAGGACTGTGGTGTGAATTCAGACTGGCACTGATAATCACACACAGTCTGTGCTGCAGCTGCTTGTCTGTAGAGTTATAGCTGCAAAAATCAGCTTTCCCAATGCTACACATTTCATTATGTTCAAGTAGAAGCTTCATCAGTGTCGGATTCATTTTAAAGGCTCTGAAACTGTGCGATGGACGCCTGTTTTCCTGGACTTCTCCCTTTAGCCTTGCCTCTGTGACTCTGTCTGCCTATCGTCGCCCGACGCTAGCCCTAGGATTATTCTTGTGTCTTGCCCGCCATATTCCTGGTTGCCACTGTTTACCCTGCCTGTCTTATGACCATGTCCCTGTCTTCTCCAAATAAAGCTTTGCATATGAATCCGCACGTCTCGCGTCTCGTCAGCCCCGTTACAGAATACTCGGCCACACGAGGATCCAGCGGCTTTCCTAAGGGACTTTGGCCAAGTACGAACCCAATCGACCGGCTGTTCGATTCACGACAGGGAGTTCACCTTTTGAGGAATACGTAACTCAGTTCTGTGAGTTATCGTTTAGGGTAACTTTTGAGGAGGAAACCTTAAAGGATATCTTTCGTTATGGATTGAATGAATCCATAAAATCATGGATGCCAGAGGGTAAATTTAATTGTAGTTTAAAGGACTTTATTGACTATGCTTTTCTGACTGCTGGGTCAGCGTTCACTGTGGGTATCGCGGAGGAACGCGACCCCGCACTCACTCGTGTAATGGCGGTCGCACATGAGAAACCTCATA
>NW_015506281.1:336426-342192 GCF_001515645.1 Sinocyclocheilus grahami
CAGAATCTCCTGAGTTAGTGGTGCTCGCTGCTGTGTTCCCCGAAGCAATGGTGCCTGCTGCAGTTTCTCCAGAGGTGGTGTCTGAGGCTGCAAAACCTCCCAAGGCAGCGGCGCACGCTTCAGCTCCTAGGATGGTGGTAGCATTCAGAAATAGACTTTCAGCCTGTCATGTCACGGTCGAAGAAACTATTGCTGAACTTTGTACCTGTCCTATCAAGGAGAACACCAATGAACTTTCCCTGTTGCCAGATTGTACGGCTGTAGAACCTCCAGAGGTGGCGGCATCCGCTGCAGAACCTCCAGAGGTGTCAGTGGTACTCCCTGATGAACTCTGTCTGTTCTGTTCCGGCCAAGGAGGTCATCTGTGAACTCTCTGCTCGTCCTGTTCTGGCCAATGAGGCCGTCTATGAACTTCCTGCTCATCCTGTTCCGGCCAAGGAAGCCGTCTATGAACACTCTGCTCGTCCTGTTCCGGCCAAGGAGGCTGCCTATGAACTCTCTGTCTGTCCTGTCACGGCTATGGAGGCTGTCTGGGAATTCTCATCCTGTCCTGTCACGGTTATGGAGGCCGTTTGTGTACTTTTGTCTTGTCCCGACCTAGCCAGGGAGGCTGCCCCTGAACGCTCAGTCTTGTCTATCAACCCCAATGTTCTGTCTGTGTTGTCTGTCTCTGCTCTCTCGTTGTTACAGTCTCCGCCATGGTCTCCTGATCGGTGTGGTTCACCAGGGGGGTTTCCTGTTCTCTCTGCTCTGCCGTGGTGGTCCTCTGCTCTGCCGTGGTGGTCCTCTGCTCTGCCGTGGTGGTCCTCTGCTCTGCCGTGGTGGTCCTCTGCTCTGCCGTGGTGGTCCTCTGCTCTGCCGTGGTGGTCCTCTGCTCTGCCGTGGTGGTCCTCTGCTCTGCCGTGGTGGTCCTCTGCTCTGCCGTGGTGGTCCTCTGCTCTGCCGTGGTGGTCCTCTGCTCTGCCGTGGTGGTCCTCTGCTCTGCCGTGGTGGTCCTCTGCTCTGCCGTGGTGGTCCTCTGCTCTGCCGTGGTGGTCCTCTGCTCTGCCGTGGTGGTCTACTGTCTGGCTCTGGTGGTTTTCTGCTCCGCCGTGGTGGTCTTCTGCTCCGCCAGGGGGATCTTCGGTCCCGTCTGTTCTGCAGTGGAGGTCTTCAGCTCCATCTGTGCTGCCGGCTCCGCCCTAGCTCTCTGCTCTGCCAGTTCTGCCTCAGTGCCCGGTCTCTCCACTTCCAGGTGGCCCTCCATCCCTCCCCCCTGTTCCGCCTCCACTCCACCGCCCTCTGGAATCGTAAAGGGTTTTGAGCGTCTGGAAGCCGCTCCTTGGGGGGGGGCTCTGTCACGAATCCGGTCCCAGCTGTTTCATATCACTCCCTCTCTATTTAACACTAACTCTGTTTCCTTCACTCTGCCGAGTATTGTCTAGCGATTATCACTCTCCTAGCGATAGCTACTCTACAGAGCCCTAAGTCATTTCCTAGCCTTAGCCTTAGCCTAGTTTTGCCTTGCCTTGTCGGTTTCCTTCGGTTTCGACCTTAGCCTAGTTTTGCCTTGCCTTGTCGGTTTCCTTCGGTTTCGACCTTAGCCTTAGCCCTAGCCTTAGCCTTAGCTTAGTTTTGCCTTGCCTTGTCTGTCTCCTTCGGTTTTGATCTTCGCCTGTTTTCCTGGACTTCTCCCTTTAGCCTTGCCCCTATGACTCTGTCTGCCTATCGTCGACCCACGCTAGCCCTAGGATTATTCTTGTGTCTTGCCCGCCATATTCCTGGTTGCCACTGTTTACCCTGCCTGTCTTATGACCATGTCCCTGTCTTCTCCAAATAAAGCTTTGCATATGGATCCGCACGTCTCGTCAGCCCCATTACAGACAGATTGATTATTGTAATGTACCATGAAATAAATGCTGAAACTTCAGATGCTTGTTTGACTCTCTGACCTTGTAGATGATGTGGAGAGGTTTTGGACCTCTGTCCTCCAGAGAGAAGTTCAGACACGTCACAGAGTTTTCAGCCGCTCTGACAACCAGTAACAAATGGTTTAGTAATAGTTTTATTTATTTTATTATATTATTGTCTTAGATTGATCATACTGTAGCTATAACTGCTGATGAAACCAATGCAGTGCTGTTTTTTGTCATCAATAAAGCCATTAAAACAGAAACTACAAGAGAGTTAGTTACTACTCCTGTTGCCACCCCATCACTCATTCCTTCTGCTGATGTATGTGAAGAATTCTTAAAATGTATTGGTAAAGTCACTGGAATTGAGATCTCAAATTTCATCTGCTAGCAATGAGCTGATCACTCCTGCCGATCCTATTAATCAGTTGACAAGTTTTTTGCCTACTTCTCTACAGCAGCTTAAAGATACAATTGTGCATATGAAGCCTACTAGGTCTCTAGGTGATGTCATTCCTTCTTTGTTTAAGAAGGTTTTTGACACTATTGGTCCAAGTATTCTGACTATTTTGAATAGTAGTCTGTCATCTGGTGTTGTTCCCGCTAGTTTTAAGAATGCTGTTATTCATCCCCTCCTTTAAAAAAAAAATGGTTTAGATTCCTTTAACATGAGTAATTTTCGCCCCATTTCGAAGCTGCCTTTTATATCTAAGATATTGGAAAAAATTGTGTTGGAGCAGTTAAATGTTTTTTTAAAGAGGAAATAATATCTTCGATAGATTCCAGTCTGGTTTTAGAGCCGGCCACAGTACAGAGTCTGCTCTTTTGAGGGTCTCCAACTCTATCTTAAGAAGTGTTGACTCTGGGAGTTGTGTTGTTCTAATTTTGTTAGATCTTACTGCAGCTTTCGATACAGTTGATCACGATATACTTATTGCTCGTCTCAAATGTTTACTGCATCGTCCACAGACCTGTTTGCTCTGTTTGCTCTGTTAGATCTTACTGCAGCATTCGATACAGTTGATCACGATATACTTATTGCACGTCTCAAGAATCATGTTGGTGTTCAGGGCTTAGCCTTAAAATGGTTCTCTTCTTATCTGAAGGATAGGACTTTTTCAGTCAGTTTAGGTGATTACTCTTCTTCTACTGCTCCTCTTGTCTGTGGGGTTCCTCAGGGCTCTATTTTGGGACCAATTTTATTTTCTCTGTATATGTTGCCATTGAGTTTTATTTTTGAAAAATTTGGGATTCATTATCCCTTGTATGCGGATGATTCACAAATTTACTTACCATTGAAACAGGACCATAAATGTGCTTTGCAGTCTCTGCATCAATGTCTGACAGAGGTTAAGTGCTGGTTGGCAAATCATTTTCCTCAATTGAATGAAGATAAGACAGAGATGATTTTATTTGGTAATAAGGGTTATGTTAATGATATCTATGACTGCCTGGGGCAGTTTCCTGGGAAGAAACTGTCCTGTGTAAAAAACCTTGGTGTCATCTTTGACTCTGAGCTCAAATTTGACCGACAAATTAATGCTGTTGTTAAAAATAGCTTTTTCCATCTAAGGTCAATATCTAAGCTGAAGTCCATCCTCTCTTTTGAAGATATGGAGAAGGTTGTTCATGCTTTTGTGTCATCTCGTTTGGACTATTGTAATGTGTTGTATCTGGGTTTGAATCAGCTCTCTCTCTCTCGTTTGCAGTTTGTTCAGAACTCAGCTGCCAGACTTTTAACAAGTACAAAGGGGAGAGAGCATATTACTCCTGTGCTAATCAAACTGCATTGGTTACCTGTTCGATACAGAATTCATTTCAAAGCATTGCTGTATGTTTATAAGGCTGTGCATGGTCTATCACCTGACTATGTTACGGATTTAATTAGTGTCTGTCAATCCAGCAGATCTCTGTGCTCAAATGAACAACTACTCCTATGGTTCCGCGATCTCGTCTAAAATGTAGAGGGGATCGTGCTTTCTCTGTGGCAGCTCCTAGGCTCTGGAATGCCCTTCCTCTGTCTATTAGAACTTCTCCAACTTTGGGTGTTTTTCAGAGTTCGCTTAAAAACTCATTTGTTTTCTCTATCTTTTGACAATGTTTTTTAGCTGTGTATGACATTCTGCTGTAACTATTATTATTTATGTATTTTTATTTTTTTATTTCATTTTACTATTATTATTTTTCATTTGTTTTTATATTTTTCTTATTCTTCTTTTTCCCCCCCTTATCTTTTTCTGTACAGCACTTTGGTTTTGACAGTCGTGGTGTTGAAAGTGCTTTATAAATAAAGTTTGAGTTGAGTTGAGAGTTAGTTAGCTACTAAAAGAATGAACATAGCTAGACCTTTACACCAGACATGTCCACGAGGGTGTCTACACTGAACGCGTCAAACGTGCCACTCGCGTCAGGTGTAGACACGGTGTTAGGTTTTAGTTTCAATCATTGAGAGATGAAGAGCAGATCAAACTGAAACAGAAGAACAGAAGAGTTCAATAAATGTGACTGACAGACTGATCGCCAGATCAACGGCGAACTGCACCGGGACGCTCCTCCTCACCGCCGTATCAGTGAAGATGGGGGCCAGCTGGTCAGCACAGGATTTCAGACAGGCTGGTGTAACACAATCTGGGCCTGGTGCTTTTTTCATAGAGAGCATAGAGATAATAAAATAGCATAGAGAGAATAAGTGTTATTATTATTATTCTCTCGCTGTTATTTTTATTTTTTTGTGGGTTTCATGCTGTCCGCTAAGGCATAGGACACACACAGGCTTTCCTCACCAACGACATTAAACACGTGTCTACACCGGACGCGAGCGGCAAAATACAGTAGAACCCATTATAATCAGTGATGCTGTGTACACTGGATGCGGCGCGGCACGACAAAACCCGACATTAAACTGATGCCTTAAGTTCTATTTATGACGTACTGACACAAAGTTAAAATAATTTCTAACGGTCACTTTGTCACGTCCAGTGTAGAGCTGAACTGTAGCGTGCGGTATAGCTTAGACACGGTGAGTGAAGCCGAGAGCAAGATATGCCTCGTCATAGTTTCTGTATTTAGCTTTTAAATGACCAGCAGCTGCCTGAGTCTGTGCGACTTCATCTATGGCTTTCTCTTCCCTTTCACAAACGGATCCATCTCCCATTCTAAGTTACGTCCTTTGGCTGTTTACTGTTTTATTTATTTTCTTTTTCTGCTGATGGCCCGCGCTCGACTTGAAGCAGCGCTGCTTAGACCTTTGAAACACTTCGAAGACTTAAAGTTCCAGCGTAAAAGGAGTCAATTTCATCGATAACTTCAATCTTTTCTGGGGCCATAGACAACTGTTTAAACTGGATGGCCTCCACCTAAACAAACTTGGTGCAAGAGTGCTAAAGGACAACATATACTTCTCCATCCGTCATCCTTCAGTAGTGTGTGCCAAACTACTCAACCTGAATGGCACACACACACCTGGACAGAGTATGAGTGACCACAGGACTTCATATCAGCTTCCGAGTCATCATGTGGTTGACACATCCCACAAGGACACTGATAACACCACGCAGCCACAACAAGCCCTGCTCATGGACACCATCACGGCTGAGCCCTGCCCACAGAGCTCATCACAGACAGACTGTGACGTATCAGAACAGCTCCAAGACTCAGCATCCAAGGACGACTTTCTGGAAAACAGCCAGGGAAGCCAGGACAACATATTTCAGCCACCGGAAACAACAGAGCCACAGCCCTGCTCACCAGACACATTATCCCTCTCTCCAACATCTCCACTTCTAAGCTTCTCACAGAAAACGGAGGAACTGGTTTATGCTGGGACCAGACTCTCCCACTCTTTTGCTGCAAGCCCCCAGATACCAACAAAAAA
>NW_015506281.1:344132-345026 GCF_001515645.1 Sinocyclocheilus grahami
TAATAATTTTCAAAGTTTTTAAATTCCTTGTTTTATTGTTGTGATTATTGTTTTTATTTTATTTTATGTAAAGCACTTTGAATTACCATTGTGTATGAAATGTGCTATACAAATAAACTTGCCTTGCCTTGCCTTGCCTAGACCGATCGGTGTGTCATCAAAGTACTGCGAGAGCTATAAGAGCGCGGACGTCTCCATATACTTTCTCTCGCTGTACTTTGATGTCAAAGGCTACACCGATCGATCTTCAAATGGAACACACTAGGGATGGGCGTATCGATCCAAAGTATCGATATATCGATACTGACGCGAGTATCGAAAGTATTGATACAAAAAATATTGATACTAAGATGTGTTTTATTTACCAGTGATTTTGTTAATTTAACAACAAAACAAAAAAATTATGCGTACAATATGCATTGAATTGGACGAATAACCTTTGTTAGCGAGTAATTGTGTAGGATAGAACTATTTCCCTGCTCATCTGAACACACAAATGTTGCAAGACAGAACCAATCCATCACAGAGAGCGTTCACTCACTGCTGACAGTGCATTCAAACAGGGCTGCGTTTGACAAAAGTATCATAAGAAAGCATTAAAGCTTTTGGGAACGGCAGCCCTGAACAATGCTTATCAGAGGACAGAAATAAAAACATAAATGTTTGAGTTATTTCACAATAAACAAACTGAAATTGTAGCCTACATAGTTTGTGCAATTACGGTTATTTAAATTGAACGTTGAAAGATAATATTGATCATGTTCTAGTCTGTAATGTTAATAGAAATCATACACTGTCAGAATAAAAAGGTTGTATTTTATGCATGCAACAGCCGGTCACTGGCAGTCCCTAATGAAAATGAACCATGGTTTTACTAAAGTGACCATAGTTCAA
>NW_015506281.1:347859-349869 GCF_001515645.1 Sinocyclocheilus grahami
TATCGATACTAAGGTGTGTTTTATTTACCAGTGATTTCGTTTATTTAAAATAATAATAATAATGCGTACAAATGCATTGAATTGCACAAATAACCTTTGTTCGCAAGTAATTGTGTAGGATAGAATTATTTTCCTGCTCATCTGAACACGTAAATGTTGCAAGACAGAACCAATCCATCAAAGAGAGCGTTCACTCACTGCTGACAGCGCATTCAGACAGGGCTGCGTTTGACAAAAGTATCATAAGAAAGCATTAAAGCTTTTGGGAACGGCAGCCCTGAACAATGCTTATCAGAGGACAGAAATAAAAACATAAATGTTTGAGTTATTTCACAATAAACAAACTGAAATTGTAGCCTACATAGTTTGTGCAATTACGGTTATTTAAATTGAACGTTGAAAGATAATATTGATCATGTTCTAGTCTGTAATGTTAATAGAAATCATACACTGTCAGAATAAAAAGGTTGTATTTTATGCATGCAACAGCCGGTCACTGGCAGTCCCTAATGAAAATGAACCATGGTTTTACTAAAGTGACCATAGTTCATCGCAAATGCAATTAATCGTTCAGCCCTACCTACATTGTTCAACCAATCAGAACAAAAACAGGGCAAAAAAGTTCTCTGGAGTCTTATTAGCAACAGTTGTCAAAACCAAGTTGAAGGTCCATTGTCAGTTGGGTCAAGATGCAAAAACACTGAAATGGCTATAACTCTTGAATGGAATGATGTACTTTCACCAAACTTGGAACACATATGAATGGGCTCAGTCTTTGGTAAGATTACAAAAATTGGGGAGTTTGACCACTTGGTGGTGCTATAACATGAAAAAAAAAAAACTTTAAAATGGCTTTAACTACACACCCATTAGCCTGAATGACTTAAAATTTGGCATGCAGTGTCTTTGTCCAAGGGGCCATTCATATCTATGAGGGCATTGGTGTATCTCAAAAAACATGACTGCCAAGCATGGCCGATTTTCACAAGTATTAATACAAAAAGTTACAAAACAAAACGTTATCAAAAGCTTTTTGATAGACCTAACCATTCTCAAATAACGCAAGTATGAATTTGACAACGAGCTCGCCAAAGTGGACATGAGGCTATATCTCCTCAAAGCTTTATTGCATTCAGACCAAACTTGACATTTGTAATGACAATCATGTCCTGAGGTTACCTGTACAATTTCAGCACAGTGTCACCTAGAGGTCAGGAGATATTAAAAATGCCAAAATGGACCTAAGGCTGTTTCTCTGGAATTCACTGGCATATTGGCACCAAACTATGTGTGTCATCATCACCCCAATTAACCACACCACATTAATTTGGGAGTAGCGCCACCTATTGGTCAAAAGTGATAACTCATTAAAGAATGTTTCTAGTGATTTTATTTATTATTTTTTAGCCTTTTTGGGTAAAATCATCTTAAAATGGCTTTAATGGCTCAAAGGTCTTAAAATGCTTGAACCCTGGTAATTGCTGCTTGCAGCAATATTTGTTATTGTCTTTGCTCAAATGAAAACAAATGAATCTGTCGCCCTTTCAGCCTTATTCACCTGTTGGCAGTGATCATCATCTCCATCCTGTCAGACGAGTCGTTATCCCATTTCATCACACGGAAAGTTCCCAGAAACTGAGTCTAGAAAACATAGAAAGTAGAAATAGTAGAAAGATGTTTGTAGCAATGTTAAGGGAATAATTGAACTGACAGAATGAAAACCTTGAATTCTAAATGAAGAACCTGACTTTGTGTCTGTCAAATGCAAATGCGCAAATACTGTCTGTGATTTATAATCACTATCTGAAGAACAGAATGATTCTTGGCTTTAAGTCACATGTGTATAGACTGTTTATCAACTGTTCAAATAAAAGTACATGTGATACCTTGATAAAATATGAAGTAACAAAAAAATGAAGAAAAAGTTTGTCTGTCTGTCTGCGTGTGTGTGTGTGTGTTTCTGTCTCTGTGTGTGTTTCTGTCTGTGTGTGTGTGTGTGTGTGTGTGTGT
>NW_015506282.1:0-1826 GCF_001515645.1 Sinocyclocheilus grahami
TGTAGCTTCTGCATACGTTAAATTTTGCACAGTTTTTATTTTTTGCACTTCACAAGCTTCTTGTTGTACAGGGCATCCTGCATATGCTGCGCTATGTCCTCCCCCACAATTACAGCATTTAATCTCTACACCCTCCTCACACTTGCCACATTGATGTTCTCCCCCGCATTTTGCACAACGCATTTTCCCTTCACAAAGATTTGCAGTATGTCCCATTCGTTGGCATTTGAAACATCTCAAAGGTGTAGGTATGAACTCTCGTACCAAGAAGCTTACAAATCCTAGCTTCACTCTTATCGCCAGGGTACTTCCTTCAAACTGAATCAGTACGCTCATACTTTCACATCTTTTATTGTCTTTCCACATCTGCAATCTTCTAGCAGAGATCACTGTTCCTCCACTCAGACTTCCTTTAATATCATCCATATTTACATTAAGAGGTACTCCTGAAATAACTCCTCGAACTTTATTGCCTATTTCTGTGCATGCTATCCTTCCTCCTGCCAGGGTTTTCATTTTCAGAATTTTATGCTTCTGTTTTTCATCCTTGCAGTTAATAATTATTCTTCCATTGCTAAGACAAGATACAGCTTTCACTATCCCTATCTCTTTCTCAGTTGCTTTTGACAGTTTAACAGGATGAGTTTGTTGTTCTGACTGCTTAGCACAAGTAATTATCACTTTGATTTCTCTTTCTTCAACCTCTTTATCAGCTTCAATTCTCGTATGTCTTTATTAATTGTTTGCTCACAATCAGATCCATCACCCATGCTACTCTTTTTTTCCTTTTACTGTATCTTACTTCCTGAAAATCCATGTCTTGATCATTGTCGCCATCCGAAGTATCTCCCCACGCCAACGACACCATTCAACCCCCGCTCGTGCGTCACTTCCCGGTTCTAGCGATACATTCATCTTCTTCTTCTTCTTTTGTGTTTAATGGCGGTTGGCAAACCAGCTTAAGGTGCATTTCCGCCACCTACTGGGATGGAGTGTGAGGCCTCGATGAACGAACATATTAAATACTACTAACATAAAAAAAAATAAAAATAATTCTTCTAATCAAATCTGTATCTCTCAGATATTTTAGAAGAAAACCATAAAAAAATCCTTTTTTTTTATAATAAAAAACCTAAATTCTTCTAATCAAATCTGTATCTCTCAGATATTTTAGAAGAAAACCATAAACCCTTCGATGTTTCTGTGCATTCTGAAATATATTCATAACTGAAATGTCATTGATTTCCATATCTCTTATTTTTTCAACAAGTTGCTTTCTTTATCTATTATATGCCTCACAATGTAAGAGCACATGTTCAACTGATTCTGCTATTCCACAGTAACTGCAGCTATCTGACTCACTTTTTCCTATTATATGCAATGAATAATTAAGGTTAGAGTGTCCTATACAGATCCTGGTTATAACCTTATCTTCTCTTCTGTTTCCATATACCTTTCTTTCAATCCCCACTTTCTGTTGAATACTAAATAAGTGTCTCCCTTTTGACTCTTTATTCCATACGTCTTGCCACATACTTCCAACTGCTGTTTTAATAATACCTTTTACTTCTGTTTTACTTAAAGGAATTTCTATGTCAATCTCTTCTTTTCTCAATGCTGACTTGGCCAGCTTATCCACCTCCTCAATTCCTTCTACACATACATGGGCAGGTATCCATAAAAACTCTACTCTTACTCCTGTTTGGTTTATTCTATATAGATTCTGTAAAATTTCATAAAGTATATCCTGTCTAGATGCTGATTTCCCACTATTTAAACTGTTTAATACTGAATATGAATCTGAACAAACTACTACACTTATAGGA
>NW_015506282.1:2015-2338 GCF_001515645.1 Sinocyclocheilus grahami
GTTTTGTTTCAAATATTGATCCACTACTATTTCTTTAGGCATACACCTTTCCTTTTCATTTATTTTAAAATGCAACTGGAGATCTACCATTGGCATGTGGAACAGCCAAGGGGGTATAATTGGTATTGCTACCGTTGAGCTTATTTTTATGTCATTAATTCCTACCTTCTTAGCATCTGCGTTGGCATTCCATCCAAAACTACAATAATTTATATACTCATGTTCCCAACATTTTTGTAAAACATCTTTGACTGGATGGGTTTCTACATGCCACCTTACAGTATGCCATCTTTAACTTAAGTCTCCGGAGGTCTAAAGGCAAC
>NW_015506282.1:2642-3666 GCF_001515645.1 Sinocyclocheilus grahami
CCACTTCATTAACTGCTTTCTGCATACTATTTTCCACAAATACTAAATTTATTCCCCTTTTCCACAAGGCACCATCATCTGCATATAAAGATTTGCCAAATCATTGTCCAATCATTGAAAATATGTCATTTATCATTATGTAAAATAAAACTGGGCTATACACACTTCCTTGTGGGGTCCCATTATCTGTTGAGTATGTCCTAGAATAACTTGTTCCGACCCTTACTTTTATGGTCCTATTAATCAAAAAATCCATGATCCAATTGTACATTTTTCCTTTTATTCCCATCTTGTCTAATTTAACTAAAAGTCCCTCTTTCCACAGCATATCATAGGCTTTTTCCACATCAAAAAACACACCTACCAACACCTCCTTATTCACTATTGCCTTTCTAATGTCAGATTCTAGACATATTATTGAATCCATTGTATTACGCCCTTTTCTAAAGCCACTCTGATATGAACATATTAGATCTTTCTTTTCTATTACATAATTTAATCGGCTAATTATCATTCTGTCCATCACTTTGCATAAATTAGATGTTAAAGAAATTGGTCTATAATTTGATGCTTTTGAGTGATCCTTTCCAGGCTTTCCAATTGGAATTATCACTCAGTGTTTCCAAGAGGTAGGGAGTTTTCCTAACTCCCATATCTCATTAAAAAACTCTAAAATAATGTTCAGAGACACATCTGAAAGATGTTTTATCATTTCATAACATATTTCATCTTTTCCTGGCGATGTATGTTTCACCCTGTGTAACATCTGCTTCAGTTCATACATTGTAAAATCTGTATCCAATGTGCATCCAGATGGCACTTTTCGAACCAACACATTAGGATTCTCTTTCAAAATGTGTTCCCTCTGTACTTTCATACTTTCCGATATATTATTATTACTATGAACCTTAACGGATGCTTCTACTAATTCCTCTGCCTTTTCTTCATTAGTCATTATATATCTACACTCTTTTATTAAAACTGGAATACTTTTTTACATCTGTTTCCCACCCATCTTCCTAAC
>NW_015506282.1:5358-19724 GCF_001515645.1 Sinocyclocheilus grahami
AAAATAGTCTTAATCCCTAGAGCAGCCTTTTGTTGTTTACTGTCTGAAAATGATCATTTTTTCCATCTCACAACATCTTAGCACTTTCAATATTTCCTACCATTTCCTTCAGTGACTTAGTCAATTTCAAGGGATTCAAACTACTTGCTTCTTCCGACATAAACTTCACCAATACCTTAAACTCCTCCTTTCTTGTTCTTATCTGATGACATTCACTCTCACTTTCTGTTCCTGATGTTTGGCTCCAATCTTTCCTTCTTTTCCACTTTTCTACTAAAGTCCACTTACTACTTTTGTTTCTTTCATTTCCCCCGCCATCTACATCCTCCAAATCCAGATCACTTCCGGACTCTACTCCACTTCCGTCCATCTTGGCCTCAGTCACAACCCAGTGTCGCCTCAGCCGTTACATTCATCTATTGGGGATGTTTAAGCTATTAAGCATCCAATCGCTAAACATAAGACAAGCTTGATTGTACACGCCACGTTTTTCACATGTGCATTTCTAACAAACTTTTACGCTACATTACGTAATGATACATACGTACGTAGAAACGTACCAGTATAGAAAGCTTTTAAAACATCATCCCCGAATTAGAAATGAATGGATAATGCACAAACAAATGATAAACAAACAATAGAATAAAATAAATGTTTTAACCCTTTTACTCATAAGATTTTTATATAGGGTTACAGATTTTTTAAAATTTTATTTAAAACATTATTAATATTGTTTTTATAAAGATTAAAAAATGCACTGGAAAGTCCATTTAGGGGGCAAATATTGTCCTTTAATGGAAAAGGTGCAGTCTAAGTGGAAGAGAGGGGGTAGGCAGAAGGATGGTAAATGCCTTGGGGGGTACTCCACTCTGAAAAGTTTGGGAACCACTGATGTAGAACATTCTGTGTAGCAAGAAAATGAGTCCACTTTAAACTGCGCAATTTTCCTATTCTCTTTGGCAGAATTGATCATTAATCAACTTAATTATTTCCTGGATTTTGTATCACCATAGTCCCTAAATGTATGTAAATGCAGGAAATGGGATTCAAAAAATCGAAAAAAATTGCCCCCATTTTGTGTCCCCCCCACTTCTCAAACCAAAAGTTACACCCTTGAAAATAGATATTATGTTGCTTCTCTAATTTTACATGCAAATATATCCGAAATCACAGCACAGGGATTGTCCTTGTCTTGTCTTTTCTTATGTGTGTTTCATTTCATCAGATGATGGCTCAGATATAAATTTTTGAGGATTTTTGTGCAGATTAACGTCTTGGAAGGGAGAGCTGGTTATGTAGTCTTAAAGGGCCGCATTTCAGTCACTAGTTCATATTTATTCTGTTGTCTGACAACAGAAACAGTAATATATATAAATGAAAACAGTTTTATTGAGAATTTGGCTGCATTAAAAGAGACAAACAAATGTAAAAGATGTAAATAGCCTATGTAGTAGTTTTTTGGTGTTTGGCTTAGTGTTATGTTAGAATCATTATTATACTCATACCTTTTGTTCTTTTAATATTTTGAATTGTTTTTAGCTTTATTTTTTTGTTTTCATTTAAATGTTTTGAAATGTTGTTGTATGCATTTGTCATTTTTATTTAATTTATTTTATTTTATTAAATGTGTGTGTATATATATAGTATTTATAGTTTTAGCTTTTAGTTTTAATTACTTTTTCTTATTTGTAAGTCGCTTTGGAGAAAAGCGTCTGCTAAATGACTAAAAGTAAAGTAAAAGTAAAGTAAAAGTAAACTAAAAGTAAAGTAAAAGTAAAGTAAAAGTAAACTAAAAGTAAAGTAAAAGGCAACAGACGCGATAACGTCATGAACATGCTAATTATTGTATGACGTCATCTGGCGACATTTAGCGACTTTTTAACCTGACTATAGCTACTTTCTATTGAAAGAAGTTGGCAACACTGCTCACAGCTGGGCGTTTTCAGAGTCAGAAAGCACAAAGACAAATCCGAAAACAAATTTACAAGTCAGAAAACACAACGACAAATCAGACAAACCGGAAAAGGTAGGTATAGTTTGAGACAGCGCCATTGGTTTGGGATTACTCACCGCTGACTGGACGAGACATCTGTCAATCAACGTATACAGGGAAGAACCAGCCGAAGAACAAGCAGAGTCATGGTAGAAAGTTCTGAGATGGCATTAAAGTAGCTCAGTTTAAATGTATTGTATGAATTGCCTTTACTATGGAATAAAAAGTAACTGTAAAACATCAGCTCCAGTGGCGCAGATGGATAAGCGCCTCTCGTTGGCTTTTGACGCAATCGACCGGGGTTTGATCCCGTCTTTTGCCAAACTTTATTTCCCTCCCTTTTCAAATCTCGTATTAGCAATCGACTCTATTTACACTAAGTGAAAATAGCAGTATTTTTTAGCAATATGCTATTTACACTAAGTGCAAATACCTATTTACACTATGTTAAAATAACAGGATTTCTACTATCAAGTATACTACTTGTTGCAAATAGTGGCAATTATCTGCACTTCAGTATTGTAGTACATTATAAAACAGTATGCAATAATAACGTATTGAGTGCAAATTATAATTTTAATTTTACTTATTACATGGATGCCACCTTATTGGTACAATAAAGCCCTCCCTACCCTAACCCTACCCGATACTTTATTTTCAACTTTTTGATTATTTCCTTAATTTTTATTGAAAATAAATGCCTTTACGATGTGTTACGAGATTTGAAAAGGGAGAAAAAAAAAGTTTGGCAAAAGACGGGATCGAACCCGGGTCGATCGCGTCAAAAGCCAACAACAGGCACTTATCCATCTGCGCCACTGGAGCTGATGTTTTACAGTCACTTTTTATTCCATAGTAAAGGCAATTCATACAATACATTTAAACTGAGCTACTTTAAAACCATCTCAGAACTATCTACCAGGACTCTGCTGTTCTTCTCTGTATATGTTGATTGACAGATGTCTCGTCCAGTCAGCGGTGAGTAATCCAGACAGGCACTTATCCATCTGCGCCACTGGAGCTGATGTTTTACAGTCCCTTTTTATTCCATAGTAAAGGCAATTCATACAATACATTTAAACTGAGCTACTTTAATACCATCTCAGAACTTTCTACCATGACTCTGCTGTTCTTCAGCTGGTTCTTCCCTGTATATGTTGATTGACAGATGTCTCGTCCAGTCAGCGGTGAGTAATCCCAAACCAATGGCGCTGTCTCAAACTATACCTACCTTTTCCGGTTTGTCTGATTTGTCGTTGTGTTTTCTGACTTGTTATTTTGTTTTCAAATTTGTCATTGTGTTTTCTGACTTGTTATAATGTTTTCTGAATTGTTGTTGTGCTTTCTGAATTGTTATTTTGTTTTTTAAACTTGCATTTGCGTTTGTAATTTGTTATTTTTGATTTCAGAATTGTGATTTGTTTAGCACTTCTCGGCCACCGTACTTTCATCCATAGTTCAACCACAGAGAACCTCAGACGAGATTTAAGATGTGAAGAACAGATCAATGACATAAAATAATACACCACAGCAGCAAGATTTATCCACTCAAATTTGGCAAGTCAACCGTCAAAGTTTCCAAGAACTACATTTGACAAACTTCAGAACAAAATGCTACCACAGTAACTGCTTACGAAAACAGTGAGTGCATTTTTTGCGGGAGCTTTCATTTCTTGCTTGCATGACAACACACAGAGATGCTACAACACCAAGTTGAATATGTTTATGTATATATATTTTTAAGAAAAATCTGAAACCAGCCATTAGTCATTCCCCATCTTTCTCTTTCTTTCTTTCTTTCTTTCTTTCATTCGCTTTTCAAACAGCTTAAACTCCGCTGGCTCTTTTTTTTTTGTAACGCTGAAACTGCCCAGCATATCGTCTTTCTTCAGAGCAGCTGTTTATCTGAATTCAGGCATACAGATGCTCCTCCATTCATTCTCTGTAAAATTCATAGTCGATATAGACAGATGTATAATGTTCCTGTGACGGGTTTTCTTACCATTGAGATCTTCTGATGTCGAGGAGGCCAGCAATCCAGAGGCGAGTCCCAATGTGTGCGTGTGTGTTAAAATCTTGCTAATTACTCATAAAGCCCTGAATGGTTTAGCTTATCAGTACTTGAGCGAGCTCTTATCACATTATAGTTCTTCACGTCCGCTACGATCTCAAAACTCTGGCCATTTTTATCAAATACTGTATATAATCTAGAATAGATTATCTATCTTTTACCTAGAATATCAAAATCAACTGCAGGCGACAGATCCTTTTCCTATTCAGCGACCAAACTCTGGAACAATTGTCCTAGTGTTGTTCGGGAGGCAGACACACTTTGTCAGTTTAAATCTAGATGAAAGACTCATCTCTTTAACCTGGCTTACACATAGCACACTAACACATTTCTAATATTCAAATCTGTTAAAGGATTGTTAGGCTGTGTTATGGCTGCATTAGTTTGTCTGTCTCATCCTTATCCCGAGCTTAACGTAATCAGTCGTATCCTGCGAAGTGAGAGTGAAATCTTGCTGATGTGTCTTTGCAGCCATGGTAACCAGAGGTCTGTTTCTGAATCTGGGTGTTAGTTACAGTGTGACAGTAGTTCCACAAATACTCTGTCACCTAATAGCTTGTTTGCAATCACGTGATTCTGATGACGCGCGGAATTCAGATGGAAGGCAGGAAGTAAAAAAAACAGAATGGAAGACATAGAGGAAAGTCCGTATTGTAGTGGCTTAGACACTATTTCAAAAGAAAGATATAAACACAAAATCAGCACATATGTTGGATGTGATCCTTATATTATGAAGAGGAGTGAATTTTCTGCTGAACTGAAATATTTGCCTGCCATTGAGGCAGTAGTAGTAGTTATAAATAAAAATCTTGTCCTCCAGACATCCTTCTACTCCAAAAAATAGATGAAGGCATACAAAAGTATGGATGCATACAATTTTTTATTAGTCGTTGGGTCAATGACCTTGGTACCAAGGTGCTCCACAATGACAATCTTTTGGTGAGTAGCATTTCTTTTTTATCCTGTCGATTAACCTAGCAACAAACATTCAATGCATAAACGGTTGTTTACTTTCCTTTATTAGGTTAACCACTCTCAAAGGTCTGCCAAAACGCCACTAAAGGCATGGATTATCGCAAAACAAGACGGAGAAGTCATTGCAGCTCATTGCAACTGCATTGCAGGGTAAGTTATTTACATTCGCCTGCATTTTGTATAACTGTTAAGTGTAGTGTGGTGTTGCTTGTAGTATCTGTTGTTTTAAATATAGTAATACATAAACATATAATAAAGATATATCTTAATATAATACCAATGTATTAATATATTATTATATCTTAATGTATTAGCCATTTGTGGTTAATAAATAAATTCTATTCATTCTTTTTTTTCAGATTGTCAGAATCCTGTTCTCATGTTGGGGCAATTTTTTTTTCCCATTGAAGCTGGTGTTAAAATGTGAGATACAGCCTGCTGCACAACGGAAAAGTGCAAGTGGCTGATGCCATCACATGTACAAAAGGTGTGTAAATGTACTGTACATATTATTATTTTGCACCCTACTCTACGACGGGAAATGACAGCAACTGTCAGTTTGTAAAACACACTTCTGCAGGGAAACAGGGAAAGTAAGATCAAACACTGCAACTACAATTCATATGGTTTTGTCTTAGACTAAAACTAACAGCACACATTGTAGTTGCAGTGTTATATCTTAAATGTTCCATGTTATGGACCACATATGTGACCCTGGAGAACAAAACCAGTCATAAGGGTAAATGTTTTTAAATTGAGATTTATACATCATCTGAAAGCTGAATAAATACGCTTTCCATTGATGTATGGTTTGTTAGATACAACAGCTGAGATACAACTATTTGAAAATCTGGAATCTGAGGGTGCAAAAAAATTTAAATATTGAGAAAATCATCTTTAAAGTTGTCCAAATGAAGTTCTTAGCAATGCATATTACTAATCAAAAATTAAGTTTTGATATATTTACGGTAGGAACTTTACAAAATATCTTCTTGGAACATGATCTTTACTTAATATCCTAATGATTTTTGGCATAAAAGAAAAATCTATAATTTTGACCCATACAATGTATTTTTGGCTATTGCTACAAATATACCCCAGCGACTTAAAACTGCTTTTGTGCTCCAGGGTCACATATGTGTGTGTTAGAAATGGTCAGTTACTGTATGCAGGAGCCAAATTTAGAGTGTATCCCTTTAAGGAACCTGGCAGGAAGTAGCTATAAGCGACACCGTTGACACCATTGGTGGTAGACAGGAGCATGCTACACGAAGACGCCAAGACGATACAGTTTTTCAACGGGAAGAAAATCGCTTATGCCGGGTTCAGACTACATGATATTTTTGTCGGTCACAATAGTCACTGTGTCAGATTACACGATTTTGACTCCGAAAATCTTGTCGTGTCGTGGACAAGAAACATGTCATGTCATGTCATCTCGATGTCATCGAGAAGGCGGAACTAGTGACTGACTTCCGAAAAACAAGAGTGTAAACATTGCTGAAGCGCTTCTGCTATAGTTCGCCACCAGCATTTTATTCCTTTATTCTGTCGTGGTAGTCCCTCGATGACACATCATACAGGCAGGAGTACTGTTGCCACAGCTCCACGAACCTTTCCTCCATCTCATAACTCCACCTAGGAGCACCATCATCTCTCTTTCGTTTTGCCATGTTTGAAACCTATGTATGAAAGAGCTTCTGTGCTGCTATTGGTCAACGTCACCAATGTGACAGAACTCATCGTGGATGACGGGAAAAAAATTAAACATGCTAGTCTTTCTGTCGTGATGTCGTGAAGCATCGCAGACACGGAATCGGTTGTCGTCCACTATGACACACTACACGAGCTGAAACGATTGAATCTTGCGTCCCGACGCCCATTGTCATTTACGAATCCCCACGACACCCTACGTCAAGCAAATCGTGGCAAAATCGGGCTAAAATCGTGTAGTCTGAACTGGGCATTAGAGTCACATTTTATTTCTTTCTTGATACTCTTTGGAATACCATGGTATATCCTTTTGTTTTGATTTTTGATTTGGTATCTTTTCATATAATTACAAGTCAGTTAATCAGCAGATTTAAAGT
Source organism: Sinocyclocheilus grahami (assembly GCF_001515645.1). Lineage (NCBI taxonomy): Eukaryota > Metazoa > Chordata > Actinopteri > Cypriniformes > Cyprinidae > Sinocyclocheilus > Sinocyclocheilus grahami. Next base: position 12,488 of record NW_015506282.1, read on the forward strand.
GCAATTTTATGCTCACCAATAATGTCAAGTAGCTTCTAGAATAAAAAAACAACAACAAATCATCTGTGCTTTAAGTAAACCTTCCTTGTATATAGCTTGAACGCTTGGCTAAGTAAAACATGGCAGAATGCCATAACACTGTAATCTAACTTAAATGGGCAGTACTTAATGATCTTTATGCTTTTCAAATTTTCCAGATTTCCAGCTCTTATAGACTTTTCCTCAGCAAAATCCAAAAAAAAGAAAAAATGGGCAATGCCATCGCTGGGAAATCAACTGAACAAGCCAAGGTTGAGAAACCAGTTCAATGTCCAAGAGTAAAGAGAGGGTCAGAAACGTATGATAGGTTTTTTGAGTCCTTAAGCAGAAACTGTCCAAGGAGTGCTGCACTAATAGCTAGGGAGAATTACTACAAGGAATTTGTTCCCAAATCTTGTATGCTGCCTAAAACGGTTCTTGAATACAACTCAAGTCAACTCAACTCATTTTTATTTCTAGCATTTTAAATTTTAAAGCACTTTCCACAAAGTGGAACCAACGTCCTGAACATAAAAATAAAATATAAACAAGCATAAAACCAAAGACAGAAACCAATAATAACAAAAAACATAGCACACAACAGCAAACAAACAACAACAATTTATAAAACATTTCCAAATGCTAAGGAAAACAGCTGAGTTTTTAGTGCAATTTGAAAAGCACTAAGTGTAGGAGATGATTTAACAGACAACGGAAGGTCATTCCAAAGCCTGGGAACTGAAACAGAGAAAGCCCGATCACCTTTGCATTTTAAGCGAGATCAAGGAACCATAAGGTTTAACTGATCATCTGACTGCAGAGACCTGTTAGATTGATACAGACAAATTAAATCAGAAATGTACTCATGTGCTGAACCATGCAAAGCTTTAAAAACATATAACAGCACTTTATATTGAATTCTGAACTGTACAGGTAGCCAGTGTGGTCTAATTAACACAGGAGTAATATGCTCTCTCTTTTTAGTACCCGTTAAAAGCCTAGCAGCAGAATTTTGAACAAGCTGCAGGCGAGAGAGAGAAGCGTGACTCACACCCAGATACAATGCATTGCAGTAATCCAAACGAGATGATATAAAAGCATGGACAACTTTCTCCATATCCTCAAAAGAGAGGATAGACTTCAATTTGGATATACATCTAAGATGGAATAAGCTGTTTTTACAATCGCATTTATTTGCCGGTCAAATTTTAAATTTAAATTTTTTTAACTCAAAAATGACACCAAGATTTTTCACACTGTTAAGTTTTTTTTTTCCTGGGAACAATCCCGGGTAGTCATTGACATCCTTCACACATCCCTTATTAACAAATAAGATCAACTCAGTCTTATCCTCATGCAGTTGGAGAATGTTGTTAGCCATCCGAACCTTAACCTCAACCAAACATTCATACAGAGACTGAATAGCAAATTTATCCTCATGTTACAATGATAGATAAACTTGAGAGTCATCAGCATACAAATTATTATGGATAATAATTATGTGGAAATGCCATATTTTTCAAAGATCGAACCTAAAGGGGAAGTTAGGGGAAGTTGTGGCATAATGGTTAGAGAGTCGGACTCGTAACCCAAAGGTAGGAATTGTAGGTGGGGGGAGTGAATGTACAGTGCTCTCTCCCACCTTCAATACCACAACTGAGGCGCCCTTGAGCAAGGCACCGAACCCCCAACTGCTCCCCGGGCACCGCAGCAAAAAATGGCCGCCCACTGCTCCGGGTGTGTGTTCACGGTGTGTGTGTGCACTTTGGATGGGATAAATGCAGAGCACTAATTCCGAGTATGGGTCACCATACTTGGCCACATGTCACTTCACTTCACTAAAGGGAGCATATAAAGGGAGAACCAAATTGGTCCCAAAATTGAACCCTGAGGGACCCCGCACAAATGAGGGGCAGCAGTTGAAGAATAGTTCCCTAAGTTGACTGAGAAAGTCCTACCATTTAAATAAGGCTAATGCCTGCATGCCAATCTCATCTTAAAGACGATCAATAAGAATCTTATGATCAACTGTGTCGAATGCAGCAGTAAGATCTAACAATAAAATAATGACACAGCTTCCAAAATCAACACCACATAAAATGTCATTAGAGGCCCTCAAAAGAGCAGACTCTGTACTATGGCCGGCTCTAAACCCGGATGGGAATTTATCCAAAATTTTGTTTTTCATTAGAAAATCATTATTCTGCACAAGCACTGTCTTCTCCAATATATTTGATATGAAAGGCAATTTTGAAATTGGATGAAAATTATTCATCTCAGAGGGATCTAATCCAGATTTTTGAGAAGTGGCTGGATAACTGCATGCATAAAGCTAGCAGGAACAACACCACTTAACAGGCTACTATTCATGATAGATAAAATACTTGGACCAATGCAATCAACCACCTCGTTAAACAAACGAGAAGGTATCACATCACAGGGTGACCTAGTAGGCTTCATATGAGCAATTATCTCTTTTAGCTGAGGAAGAAAAACAGGCGTAAAAAAACAAGTCAATTGATTTGAAAGGTTAAATGAAGCAGTATGATCACTAAGAACAGTTGAAATCTGAGATCTAATTTCGGCAATCTTATCAATAAAAAAAGTTTAAAACATGTGTCGCATGTGTCAACAGAAGGAGTAAATGATGAAATGGCAGCAGGATGGAGCACAGCATTTACAGTAGAAAAGAGTACTCTAGAACTGTGACAGTGATTAGAAATAATATCAGAGAAATAATTAGTTCTAGCTAATTTAATGGCTCTTTGGTACTCACTTAAACAGTTCCTCAAAATCTCATAAGAAACCTGCAGTTTATCTTTAAGCCATTTATGTTCAGCTCTTCTACACTGCTGTCTAAGGGCACGGGTAGTGCTATTTAACCAAGCTTGTTTCTTGACTTTTTTTTTTTTGACTGTGAAAGGAGCCACAAGGTCTAAAATATCAGAACATGACGAGTTAAACTGACTGACCAATTCTTCAAGTCTCATACAGGGAGAAAGAGATTAAATTAATGTAATTACAGGAGAAACCTCAAAAGCGGCAGAAAATGTACTAGCAGTATAAGGAGTGAGTACACGAGAAACAACAGAGGCAGAAACATTCTCACCCGGAACACTACATGGAAAATTAGGGCGAAAAAGGACAGTCTTATGGTCAGAGAACAGAGTGTCAACAATTTTCACACTACCAGCGGAAAACCCTATAGATAATACAAGGTCAAGAGTATGACCATGCTCATGTGTGGGACCAGAAACACACTGTGAACAATCAAATGACTCTAATAGATTTTAAAACTCTTTCATCAAGGGCTTTGAAGGACAGCAAACAAAAATCCCCCAAAATTTAAATATTATCAAAAGAAGGGACAACAGCAGAAAAAAAATGAGAAAACTCCCAAAAAAATTCCAATGATAATTTGGAGGTCTATAAATCAGAGCACATAACACAGATTTATAGGAGTTCAACCTCATTAATTGGGTTTCAAAGGTACTCTAAGTCTCAGCAGGTAAAAGTCTACATTTAAACTTGTCTTTAAAAATAGCAGCAAGACCCCCACCCCGGCCAACAGACCTGGGGGTACTAAAAAAACTGAAACCAGGAGGAGAAAGTTCCAAGAGAGGAGTCATTTCGCCAGCACTGAGCCAGGTCTCAGTGCTAAATAAAAAATCAAATTCATGAGAAAGAAAAAAATTGTTCAATATAAAATATTTATTTGCAAGAGATCTCGCATTAGTCACAGAAATAGAATCAGGAAAAAGTTGCGGAGAGGTGTCATGCAGACTTATTTTGATGATTAACTCCCTGAACTCCAGAACGCCGCTTTACACGAGTCGTCTGTAAAGACCAAAGCACTGAAGCACTGAGGCTCATGTGGACGGAAAGATGGGCACAAGATATGACCGACGATGTCAGACACTGTAATATGCTCTTGTCCCTTCCTTGCTTACCGTGGTGATGAGACACATAGCAGACTGTCGTCACTCAATGGCTGGATGTCTAAGTGGTGCCCGCAGAATAACATAGGTTTCATAGAAAATTGGACGAGTTTTTGGGGCAGACCTGACCTGTTGAAAAGAGATGGTCTTCATCCCTCCTGGGGTGGTGCCACCCTTCTGTCTAGAAATATGGCACATGGTCTTAGAGTTTGTCCTTGACTAACTGGGGCCCAGGTCAGGAAGCAGACAGACTGGCTAAACCGACCGTCTGCTAGCCGCCTCATGTCACAAAAATCAGTTAATTCTCAGCACACAGTGACTCTTTCACCTAGATATCACACTATAGAGACTGTGTCTGTTCCCCGAACTAGAAAATACAAAAAAACGTCTCAGGATTCTTTGATGAATAGAAAGATCCAAAGATCAGCATTTATCTGAAATAAAAAGCTTTTGTGACATTATACACTATACCATTCAAAAGCTTGGAGTCAGAATGATTTATTTATTTTTTGAAAGAAATTACAAGGATGCTTTAAATTGATACACATACTTATACATCCTTGTTACAAGTATGGTAGACCCATCACTTCTACCACAAAAGACTGCTTTGTAAGTAATCTTCCTGATTTATCTCAATTCCTTAGCATTTCCAATACCTCAGAACAACTTGATGATGTTACAGAAACTATGGACTCTCTCTTTTCTAGAATTTTAGATACGGTTGCTCCTTTACACTTAAAGAAGATTAAGGAAAACAGTCTGACACCGTGGTATAATGAGCACACTCGCACCCTAAAGAGAGCAGCCCGGAAAATGGAGTGCAGCTGGAGGAAAACAAAACTAGAGATATTTCGTATTGCTTGGCGGGAAAGTACCCTATCCTACAGAAAAGCATTAAAAACTGCTAGATCTGATTACTTTTCTTCTCTTTTAGAAGAAAACAAACATAACCCCAGGTATTTATTCAATACAGTGGCTAAATTAACGAAAAATAAAGCATCAACAGGTGTTGACATTTCCCAACAGCACAGCAGTAATGACTTTATGAACTACTTTACTTGCAAGATTGATACTATTAGAGATCAGCGTATTACGATGGCGCCGATGCTGATGGCTGCCTCCGTGGCGTGCTCCGCAGTTGTTTTTATGTTTTTGTTCGTTTGTCCTGTCTTTAGTTATATCCCTGCAATCAGTTTCACCAGAGACGAATTGCTGGACATTCGGAAGTACACACCACCCGATATTTCACCGGTTTTCGACTATTCTGATGTGTTGCTGGACATTGTAGTCGGGGGAGCTGCGGTGCTGATCAAGTGCTTCAGGACGCGCAGACGGGGGAAGCGAGTCGGCGCCCTCGTGAAGCTAAGGCAGCGTGGATTCAGAACGCCGTTGCCTAGCATCCATCTGGCGAACCTCCGCTCTCTACCCAACAAAATGGACGAACTCCTTCTGCTCTCCCGGACAAATAAGGATTTTTCAAACTCTGCTGCTCTGTGTTTCACGGAAACCTGGCTGAAAGACGCCATTCCGGACAGCGCGTTGAGTCTCCCGGGCTTTCAGCTGTTCAGAGCGGACCGCGACGCAGAATCAACATGGAAATCACGTGGCGGCGGGACATGCTTTTACATCAATGAGAGGTGGTGTACAGATGTAACTGTGTTAAAGAAGATGTGCTGTTCAGATCTAGAAGTGCTCTTCATTAACTGCAAGTCATTCTATTCACCGCGGGAGTTTTGCTCATTCATTCGCGTCAGTGTCTACATTCCTCCTTTACAGAAACTCGCTGATCAGATCACAGACACAGAACAATAACACCTGGACTCTGTTTTAATCATTCTCGGGGACTTTAATAAAGCCAATCTCTCCCGTGAACTGCCAAAATACAGACAGCACATCACATGTCCCACCAGAGACAGTAATATATTGGATCACTGTTACACCACAATAAAGAATGCATATCACTCTGTCCCACGAGCAGCTTTGGGGCTCTCTGATCACTGCTTGGTTCATCGTATACCGAAATACAGGCAGAAACTGAAATCAGCTAAACCTGTATTAAGGACTGTAAAAAGATGGACTAATGAAGCAGAGCAGGATTTACAAGCTTGTTTTGACCTCACTGATTGGAGCGTTTTTGAATCTGCTGCCACCGATCTGGACGAGCTCACAGAGACTGTAACATCTTATATCAGTTTCTGTGAAGACATGTGCATTCCTACCAGGACTCACTTAACTTACAACAACGACAAACCATGGTTCACTGCAAAACTCAGACAGCTCCGTCAGGCAAAAGAAGATGCTCACAGGAAGGGGGATAATGTCTTGTATAAACAGGCTAAATACACACTGGAAAAGGAGATCAGAGTGGCAAAGAGGAATTATTCAGAAAAAATAAGGATTAAATTCTCTTCCAGTGACTCGGCATCAGTGTGGAAAAGTCTAAAAGAAATCACCAATTACAAGACACCATCCCCCAGCACTGCGGAGAATCAACACCGGGCAGGCGATCTGAACGAGTTCTACTGCAGGTTTGAAAACCCACCCCCCCCCCGCCCTGAACCCCTCTCCACACAACCATTCACACCTCCAGCAACCCCCCTCTCCCCCACACCTGCAATTCAGATCAGCGAAGAAGAGGTGCGCCAGGCCTTCCGGAAGCAGAAAAGGAGAAAAGCACCAGGCCCAGACTGTGTTACACCAGCCTGTCTGAAATCCTGTGCTGACCAGCTGGCCCCCATCTTCACACAGATCTTCAACAGATCACTGGAGCTGTGCGAAGTCCCTTCATGCTTCAAACGCTCCACCATCATCCCCGTCCCAAAGAAACCCAAAATTACTGGACTTAATGACTACAGACCGGTAGCTCTAACGTCTGTGGTCATGAAGTCTTTTGAAAGACTGGTGCTGGCCCACCTGAAGGACATCACTGGACCCTTGCTGGATCCTCTTCAGTTTGCCTACAGAGCAAACAGGTCTGTGGACGATGCAGTAAACATGGGACTGCATTATGTTCTGCAACATCTAGACAGACCAGGGACTTATGTGAGGATCCTGTTCGTGGACTTCAGCTCAGCCTTTAACACCATCATCCCAAACCTCCTCCTGCCCAAACTAACTCAGCTCTCCGTGCCCACCTCCGTCTGTCAGTGGATCAACAGCTTCCTGACAGACAGGCAGCAGCTAGTGAGGCTGGGAAAATACACATCCAGCACCCGTAAAATCAGCACTGGAGCACCTCAGGGTTGTGTTCTCTCCCCACTGCTCTTCTCCCTCTACACCAA
>NW_015506282.1:22030-30035 GCF_001515645.1 Sinocyclocheilus grahami
GACAGCGCGTTGAGTCTGCCGGGCTTTCAGCTGTTCAGAGCAGATCGCGACGCAGAATCAACAGGGAAATCACGCGGTGGCGGGACATGCTTTTACATCAATGAGAGGTTGTGTACAGATGTAACTGTGTTAAAGAAGATGTGCTGTTCAGATCTAGAAGTGCTCTTCATTAACTGCAAGTAATTCTATTCACCGCGGGAGTTTTGCTCATTCATTTGCGTCAGTGTCTACATTCCTCCTTTACAGAAACTCACTGATCAGATCACAGACACAGAACAATAACACCTGGACTCTGTTTTAATCATTCTCGGGGACTTTAATAAAGCAAATCTCTCCTGTGAACTGCCAAAATACAGACAGCACATCACATGTCCCACCAGAGACAGTAATATATTGGATCACTGTTACACCACAATAAAGAATGCATATCACTCTGTTCCACGAGCAGCTTTGGGGCTCTCTGATCACTGTTTGGTTCATCTTATACCGACCTACAGGCAGAAACTGAAATCAGCTAAACCTGTATTAAGGACTGTAAAAAGGTGGACTAATGAAGCAGAGCAGGATTTAAAAGCTTGTTTTGACCTCACTGATTGGAGTGTTTTTGAAGCTGCTGCTGGACGAGCTCACTGAGACTGTAACATTTTATATCTGTTTCTGTGAAGATGTGCATTCCTACCAGGATTCAATTAACCTACAATAACGACAAACCATGGTTCACTGCAAAACTCAGAACAGCTCCGTCAGGCCAAAGAAGATACAAAAGCACTGTGACTGCAGTGGAGTTATAAATGAAAACAGTTAACAATGATATTGAATAGAATAGATTAAAACCGTTATTGCACGACATAGGCCTTTTCTTATAGGCTGCACAGACAAAACAGTCGGAGATGCGTTTATGCATTTTTTTTCTATTTTACGCATTAGTAGAAAATCAAGACTTCGCAAGTTCTCTTGTAAAAAACAAAACAACATGGAATAAACTACAGAAAGCAAGTAAAGAACTCTCAACATTAAGCTACTAAAAAGGTCAGTTTAATCTCCCAAAAACTCCCATTAATAAAAAATCTGACTACACTGCACAATTAATCTCTCACACTGCATCTTCGTTGTTTATGATGAATTCGGTGCTTGCACGTACACCGCTTTTATTATTATTGCAGCTTAGATGTTCAAATAGCTGCAGTACTCCAACTTTGCCACAAGGAAAAGTGCGTATGCCTGCTCAGACCCTGATGTGACGGTAAGTACTTTTCCATGTCAAAGACCGTTCTCTACTATAGGAGAAGAAGAATTGTATAAACTTGTTAAATCATCTAAACCAACAACATGTATGTTAGTCCCTATTCCATCTAAGCTCCTAAAAGAGGTGCTTCCAGAAGCCATAGATCCTCTTCTGACTATTATTAATTCATCATTGTAATTAGGATATTTTCCCAAAACCTTCAAACTGGCTATTATTAAGCCTCTCATCAAAAAACCACAACTTGACTCCAAAGAACTAGTTCGTAATCAGCGTAACCTATTTGAAGGAATCAGTTGAATGGATTGAACTCACTCGTTAAGACAGTGACTTGCCGCCACCTAGTGTCTCTGTTTTTGTTTAATATTAAATGTATAATTTAATTGATTGACATATTGAAATATTTCTGCCTTCAAAATTTAAAACATTAATTTCACAACATGTTATGCATTTGTAGGTTAATTGCAGTGTAAATGCATTCAGTAATGATGGCTCTGATAGCTTTTGTTGACACTGATTGAATTTTTACTAGTAACAGCCCTTTATTATTTTAACTGAATTTATCGATTGGAATTAAAACCGTGGAATTCCATATTCATGATGCATACATTTAATACGGTTTTAAAAAATGCCGCTGTACATCAGTTTACGGGTTTGTTTTTGATGCTGTCAATGTTATTTTTGGAAGTTGTAGTGTTTCTCGACGTCATGGCATCTTCCACATACATGTTGTAGAGACATAGCAGACAAGGATACTGGAACACTAACAAACTTTTTTGCCGCATCACTTGTGGTTGCAGACTATCATATGCCTTACATGGGAGGGGCGTCACATCCTGTGTCGTCACAGGTCAAACCAAATACATTTCATCATTCTTTTTTTTTTTAAACTTTGCAACTTGTAACACACAACAGTAACTTTTGTTTGTTATGATAACCTAACATTAATATATTTAACCCTTGAGTATTGTAGAAAGTTCGCTGTAAAACTCCATCTCTGAATAATATGAACACTTTACGTTGAAACAAAAAGTCAGTCCTTGTTTTCTAAACAGTCTGAAACACCTGCTTTGAACAATCTGTGCAACTATGTAGTTAGACCACACAGTCTACCTAAACATAGTCAGAGAGGTAGGCAGGAGGCCTATGGTTATGTCTAACAGGATATCTCCGAGGGACCATGCATGAGTCAGTTTCTTCTGTCTCATTTTCAAATCCTAGCTCAAACAAAAAATCTGGTGTCTCCTGGTTGAGTCTCTTAAAGAATGAACAGTTTCTTGTAATGGAATGTCCATGCCCTTCTGCAGTCACCATTGTGCCTTTGACTTTGGTGACTGTGAGTGGCTTTGTGTTGTATGGTGTCGTTAGTTTGTTTGGATTTTGTTGCCGGCACAACACTGTGTCACCAGGTTTGATGTTGATGTGTGTGGCATGTCTTCGGGTGTCAGAAAAGGCTTTCATTTTATTTTTTGCCTTTTTGGCGGATGTCATCATCAGCATCGGTGGCAATTGGAGTAGCAATGGGAATTTTTGTACGAATCTTTCTTTTAAAGATCAACTCAGCAGGTGAAGTTCCCCTTGTGCAGTGAGGTGAGGATCTGTACTCACGAAGGAAGACATTTAACTGTTATTTCCATGGGATACCATGAGTTTGTGCAGTTCGAATGGCTTTCCCCAAAGTTGTTGAAGTAGTGTGAAGAATTTTAACTATAGGATACCTTGTGTAGTCATCTATAATGACCAGCAGATACTCCCCGGTTGGAAATGGTCCATAGAAATCTGCACTCAGATTGTGCCATGGTGCTTCTGGCAATTTAGACATTTGAAGCGGTTCAACATCAGTGACGGTGTTATTTGCCTGACAAACAATGCAATTTGTGATCATGGTCTCGACTCTTCGATCAATATTGGGAAACCACACCTTCTCTCTCAGAAGACTTTTGGTTTTAGCTACTCCTTGATGGCTCTCGTGGGCAAGCTGTAATACTCTTTGCTCTAGAGTGGAGGGTACGACTATTCTGGAACCTCTGAGTATGAGATCATCATCTGATGACACTGTGAGCTCAGAACTGACATTTCTGTAATGTCTTAGGGTGTCTGCGAAAAGTGGGTCACATGCATTTATGTGCCATGAGTTGTCTCTTATGTGTGAGCAGACCTGCTGAAGAACAGGATCTTATTTTGTCTCGGTTTTTATCTCGTCTAGTGTCATGGCCTTTGGTGTGGCCTGCAGAGCCATGAAATTGACGTACTCCTCTGCTACTTTAGATGGCCTTGTCTTGTTTTCTGTCTCAAATGAGACAGAGTGTCTGGACATGAAGTCAGCAGGATTGTCAGTCCCTTTTCTGTACTAAATTCTGAACTGGTACGGCTGGAGTCCCCACCTTTAAATTCGGGCTGGTGGCTTTGATCTTAGATTATTCCATATCAGTTCTAGGGGCTTGTGGTCGGTAACTAGAGTAAAAGATTGGCCATAAAGGTACAAGTGAAAACGCTCACAGCTCCATACAATGGCTAGAGCTTCGCGTTCAGTTTGTGAGTATCATTTTTCAACATCACTGAGTGCACGACTGGCGTATGCAATGATGCATTTTTCTCCGTTTTGCCTCTGTGCCAAAATATCACAGAGGCCTAGCAGGCTAGCATCAACAACGAGTTCAGTGTCCTTTGAGGGATCAAAGTAGCACATAATGGGGGCACTGGCTAAAGCATCTTTGAGCTGCTGAAGAGCTTGCTTGTGTGTATCATCCCATTGCTATGGTGTGCCTTTTTTAGTCAGTTCACGAAGAGGTGCACTGATCGTTGAAAAGTCCTGTATAAACTGTGATCAGTAGTTTGCCACTCCGAGTAGGCTTCAGATTTCTCCAGGATCTTTGGGCTCACTGGCTTGCAGTATGGCTGCAACCTTTTTGGGATCTGCTGAGATACCACTGGCAGAAAAGATAAATCCATAAAACTCAAGTCTGTGCTTGTTAAACTCACATTTTTTCACGATTAAGTGTAAGACCACTGTCCTTTAGTCTTTGAAAGACAGCTCGGAGAGCTTCATCATGTGCCCTTTGTGAGATGCCGTTCATGACGATATCAGGTTTTTTATTCCTTTTATGCCTTGCAGTCAGAGCTGTAACTTTGGTGCCGTTTATTTTAATTTGTGTCTGATGCTGTTGCTGGTATGTATTACTGTTCAAAACAAACACATAAGCATCCTCACTGCTCGATGAATCATCTTGTGTGTGGCTGGTGCATGCTGTAGCGACTTGCTTGACCCTTTGTGGTTTGTTGCGTTGTTTATGATGGGGAGGGTCATTATGTTTAACTTGCAGAGTGAGTTTCTTAATGCTGGAATGACACACTTTTGCTTAGTGATTCAACTTTCCACATGGTCTGCTTTCTTTTCCTTTAGCCGGACAATCACTTTGATGTGGATATTTTCCTCCACAATTTCTGTTTCTGTGTTAGACGTCTGTCTGCTGGTGGTTTTTAATTCACTCTGCTGCTTGTGATTGTAATGTAATGCGTTGACAGCACTCGCTACATTTTGTTAAATTCCCACTGCTTGTTGTTCAGAGATTTCTAGTGTTCTGCCATGATCTAGCAAAGACTCAAGAGCAGGGCTTGACGCTTACTTTTTTCAGAAGGAGCACATCAAAGAATTTTAGGGTCGCAAAGAAAATTTACTAAATGTGTTTTTACCTAATAAAGGGATACGAGGAGCCCTTTAAAAGCAAAGTGATTTCATTTATTTGAAAACAATAAGTACACTAGGTTCTATTTTAATTATTTCAACAGCGGTCTCTTTAAACAGTATTTAATATTTTTTTATTTAAACTGTATGATCTGACTGAACATCTGTAATAAAGTAGTTCTTGGTTCTAAATTCTTAAAGTCTACTTGTTCCATTTAGACAGAAAGGATATCATGGGCCCAGCAGCTTTTGTAAGCAGGATGTCTTGCCCGCTTTGAGCTTAGCCAGCGGTCCACAGCAGGACTGGGATCAAATTGCTCTAATGAAGGCCCCTCTAAACTGATCCGCATCAAGTCTTCTGTTGTGGACACTCCAAGGCAGCTTCTTGTTGAATTCTTGATGCGGTTTTGGGCAGAAAAACCTCTTTCACACTGGGCAGCAGAAATAGGGAGCACCAGCATGATCTGCACCAACTCTAGTATGTTCTATGGGAGATGACAACATTTTAAATTAATTACATAAAAAAATTGAAGTTGTGTCTGGACAATTTTGGACTGCTCTGCCTTACTTTGTAGTCTTGCTTGTAGGGGTCCTTTGTCATCAGCATCTCCCATAAGCCAGAGTAGGTTTTGTCCTTGAAGTTCTGCCTCACTAGGATTTTGAGCCCTTGCCATTCATCCTGGATTGTAGCAATTTTGCACCCTGCTCTGAAACACAGAACAGAGCAATTTGACTTTGCACATATGCAACAGGTGTCTCAAATGGCAAAGCTGTGCCTTATCAAATTAATTCTTACTCTGTTAGAGGCTTTTCAAAATGCTTCACCAGGTCTGCTATGCTGTCATCTCCAGAGGTAAGTAGGTTAGCTTGTTCCTCTGGCCATGTGTCAGGGTTGAGCACTCTGAAAGAATCCAGTATGGTCTGGATCCCCTTATTCTTCACCAAACCACCAAACCTTGCTTTGATGGCATCTACACTGATGCTGATGGCAGCTTCTATGTGCCGCTTCAGCTGTGGATGTTTGAGGCATGTGACATTCCCTTTCAGTTTCATTGTGATATTAAATTTATTCAGAATTGTGCAGGGCTGCATTTCTCAAAAGCACTGTTGGCTAACTATGATCACAATTTCCATTGAATTGTATTGAGCTGTATTGCCTAACTTTATTGTTTCTAATTTGATGAGAGAAACAATTTGACTACTTGTGAATACAAACCTGTGTGGCATGCAGTGGATTTGGGATTATATGGCTCCCTGCCTCGCTCTGCAGGTGGGCAATCCCACCCCCACGTGTACCCATATTAACAGAGGCCCCATCTGCACCGAAAGACACAATTTCTTAGCCATCCTCCATTATCCTCCGGTTATTAAATGCAGCCTTGGTGGCATTCAGCACCCCTTGAAGGAAAACATTAAATAATCACATAGTGAACAAAATATAAAAAACTATTACTACAAATTACTATGGCTGCACAATTAATAGGAAACTAATAAATACTAATAAAATAATTTCATTCATAATTTCATGTTTGTGCTGCTAATAGGACTAACGACCATAATTCAACTGTGTACAATTGCATTTAAATGCAGAAATGAAACTGCAACATTATAGAGTTTGTTATGGTAGACAGATTAACATTAACCATATTAACATATGACAAGCAGTTGCACCCAAATAATCAGCCCTAGCAAACACTTTTATAACTTTTAAATGTTATACAAAAATAATCTAAAACAAGGAGAGAAACAGCTTTTTTACTAAGAGCATGTGAATGTTCAAGGCTCTGTTGTCCAACCAGAAGGTTTACTGGCTTTCCGTTCTCCAAGAGCCGCACATACACTATTTCACATTCCATGTTCGAGGAATAATCGATGTAGCTGTCTCCGTCGATCAAAACGGACAGATAATGTGTTGCTCTCAACTTTTCTGCAAGGCTTCCTTTCATTGTGTCTGCAATTTGTCCAATCATTTCTGCACACCTCTTATCATTGTCATATGTTGAATTTATGTCCACTCTGTTTTTCTTATGTAGGGTAATAAGCGGACCAAACTTCACAAAGGCTGTCTCTTCTTTAGCAATATAATACGCAATATAAACTTTTAGTTTCAGCTGTCGTCTTTTTTCTTCTTCAGAGAGCAGCACCTGCCTTCTTACAGCTGCCTGCATGGTTGCCGATCCTTTGTTCCCTTTCAATTCGGTCACTCTACATTGCTAAGGGAATTACCCTTTTCTCCAAATACTACTGAAGCCTTATTGAATCACGCCAGTGAAACTGGCCAATGGCGTTCAAGCCGTGTTTTTGTACTGTATCTCGTTTAAAATGAGGGTTGCCGCTAACAAAGGCCGAGATGCCCGCTTGTTTCTGTCCTCTGCAGTACATTAAGGGTGCTTTCACACTAGCACTTTTGGTGAGCACCCGGGTTCGATTGACGTCAGAGTTTGGTACGTTTGGATGATGTGAACGTGGTCTTTCGAACTCGGGTGTGCACACACGAACCGTACCCGAGTCAGTTTAAAAAGGGTGGTCTGGGGTATGGTTCAAGTGAACTCCGGTACGGTTCGCTGCTAATGTGAACGCAATCGTACCAAATCACGGAAGTGAACCGCTATTAATGACGTATTAGTTGATAAAAATGTGTGTTTGTGTGTGTTTCACTCACTTTCCTGTCGAGCGTGACTGACGCTGCAAGCAGAGAGCTGTATATCTCATTTCTGTTCACCTTCAGTGTACTTTAGAGCATTTGCAGTACATTCGTAAGGCAGATGTAAGTGCCTTTATGTACTGAAGCTTTGGAAACTGTAGAACATGTGTGTGTGTCCCACATACATGTGTTTATGGGAGCTGCATGTTTGGAGATGGACATGTGGGGGCAGAGATGAGTAAAGGGAGAGGTTGGTTCTTATTCAGTGGTGGTTACACATTAAAAGGAGTTCATACAAAGTTATCACACGACTCCTCTGTTTTGTGCACATTTACAGAAACAAAACGCTCCGGTTACTATCGTAACCTCGGTTCCCTGAGAGAGGGAACGAGACATCACGGAGATATTTCTCCGTTATGGGAACTCCTTCCCT
>NW_015506282.1:30612-31451 GCF_001515645.1 Sinocyclocheilus grahami
GCCCAGCGGGGAACGAAATGAGGCAATAGCGGCCACATAGACTTTCAATGTTGATGGTAGAGATCCACTATCCAGTCTGTACTGTAGAAAACGCAGCACATCCGACACGGAGAAAGCAGCCGGGTCGATATGAACATCATGGCACCATTTCATAAACACTCCCCATTTTTAGAGCATACAAACGCCTCGTGGAGGGCGCCCGTGCCTCCGAGAGCGTGTCGAGCACACGAGAATGCAGAGCATTCAGCTCTTCTGATATCCCCGAAGCAGCCACACATGAAGGCTCCATAACTCCGGGTTCGGGTGCCACACCGAGCCGCTCGCTTGAGACAGCAGATCCTTCCTGATAGGGATCGGCCAGGCCGCGACGGCTTAGCCGGCGGCGGCGGGCGAGAGTCACATCGCGGGCTCCTCCGCTGGCCATGGCGTTTCCTCCCGGGACCCCACGCCTTCCTGCGCAAATCCGGCTCCTGGCGAGGAGCAGTAACGTTAGCCGTCACCGCTGTGGCCGCTGGCCTGGGGTTATCCCTCTGCTGGGAAGAGCCAGGTGCCGATGAGGATCTGGATCTCGCCGTCTGCTGCTGGAAAGCGCGCCTCGGCATCACGTGACTCATGGCTTTGGCGCGCTTTTGAGCCTCCGCGAAGCGCTCAGTAATGGACTCCACGGCGTTACCAAAAAGGCCGGAGGGAGTCACAGGAGCATTCAGCAGCACTCTACGGTCAACATCCTTGAGGCCAGCTAGGCTCAACCAAAGGTGCCTCTGAAGGACGACCATAAAACCCATGGCCTTACCCACAGCCTGGGCCGCTCGCTTCGTCGCCATCAGCGCGAAGTCCGT
>NW_015506282.1:31707-36563 GCF_001515645.1 Sinocyclocheilus grahami
GTCCTCCGGAGGTCGCATTCGAAGGCTGCATACGTCATCGAGGCTGTCTCATTTCAGAAAAGCAAGTAGGACACTCCAACTGCGACCTTCGAATGCAACCTTCTTTCACAGGAATTCAGAGGATGCATGAGGTGTATCTTTCGCTGCTACAGATAACCCACAATTCTTTGCGTCGCCGTGAACAACCTTTGTTAATTTGAAAAAGGCTGGCGCCGGCAGCTGTAACGTACACACAAGCGCAGATGTGGTGTTTACAACTTACCTTAATTCACCTCGGTAAAAACGGATAAACTTTGTTTTTAATATCCTCCTCCTTTTTTTCTCTAATAGATGCCTGCTGTACGTACACTGCAGCTCCTCAAACATTGAACAAAATAAAACAAAACCTTTTTTTTTTTATTACTTTCCAAATTTAGAAATAATTTTCCTTCATTTAAGTAGTGTGAGAGCGCAACGATGCTCTAAATGTGTTGGCATAGCAACATGATACTTCCGGTTTCCTTTTCCGCCCGTCCTACGAAGGCCGTCTCGTTTAATTCTAGGTTGAGGACACTTCGTATATATGCATCCTACAGAGGATGCGACCTCCAGAGGATTTGACCTCCGGAGGGTGCAGCCTTCTAAATGAGACGCAGCTAATGTGAACACAGTCCAGCGGGGGCGGGGGCAGGGGTAGGGGGAGGGGGGATCAATCGAACTCGGGTTCGAACCAAGCAATCGAACCAAGTGTGAAAGCACTCTTAAGTTGTCCTCAAAAATGAGCCATGGGAATGTTTTCTGCCACTGTGGATTAAAATTGTATTTCCTACCAGTAGTGGAGGATGAACCGTTATCACCGCTTGGTCCCTCTTTTACGTTTTCGTCGCCCTCCTCTTCAATATCCTCCTCAGGATCTACTGTTTCTGTCACGCTCTGTCTTATGAAATAATGACTAATTGGCTACATAATTCATGTATGCTCCATGTCTATCTCTGTGATGCGTTACCTCACTTTTTTTTATGTGGCGCCTGCATGCACTTTGCGTGGATCATGTGAGTTTTTTTCTGAGACCGCATTATCAGTGTTTTATCTGCTTGTTTTTTTTGTAAAAAATAAATAAATATTTGCACACGTTGTAACCTATTGTGCGTTATGGAAGAAAGAAACACGATGCAGGTCACCATCAACCTATGTATTAATGTTAAAGGATGGTGCAACCAAACGATAGAAAGTACAATGTTTTTCCCCAGCATATACACATGAGTGCAGGGGCAGAGGAAACCCCGAATCAGAGTCTTAAAGGGACAGACACCCAGACCATTACTTCTCCCCCCAGCAGAAAAAAAAGCTTTCCTCAGCTGTAAATGACAGGCAGACATCCTAACACAACTACCATACATGGTTAGATGCTTAGATATAGCAGCTGACAAGTACAGGTATTTGCATCAACATCATCTTGGGAACATACATGTTGCCTGATGAGATAATAACATAGCCTCTATATTAAAAAAATTAAAGAAAAGAAGGGAAAACAAATGTGAAAATAAAATACACTGAGCCGAATCACAAATACACCATTGGAACATACACAGCATTACAGCATTGTTGTACCCTCACAAACATGTATAGAGAGAAACACCATTATGAAAGTAACCAAGAACCGAAACCAACAACAACATTTCAACACGTAAATCTATAGTTAACAATCAGGCCCCCTCACAGTAATATTAACACTCCCTTTTTTTAGTATGAAACTCATTTGTCCACTTAGTTGTCGACCAGTCTGTTGTGACTCTGGGATGAACTCTGGGCCTTAAATTGTAGTGACATCCCTGTACTGGGCTTTGTACTGGATCATCCAAAATACAAGAGTCAGGAAAAACATTATCGTCCCTTGCGGTGCCTTGCACCATCGGGCAAAAGTCTACCGTTCCTGCCTGCCCATCATTAAGCAAGTCATCTTCCCTCTCAATGCAGGATGATGGGTTCAGCTCCAAATCACCAATGCCCATCATTTCCTGAACACCCAGACTGGAATCTCCAGCATCAGAAACACTCGGACCAGGAACTTGAATGGTATGCGCCTCAGCCGTTTGCCAAGTGTGAAAAGGCTGTAGATTCACAACATGCACCACACCCAAATCCTGAGCACCATCAACACTAGCCAGCCTATTATTTACCTCAGATAGCCGCTGCATGATTCGATAAGGGCCTCCATATAGTGGAGTCAACTTAGCAGCAAAGTTTGCTGCTGCATCGGACCTGGGGTGCGTTTTCAAGCACACTAAGTCTCCAGGGGCATATTCAACTGGCCGTCGGCGCAAATCGTAGTGATGCTTCTGTTTCTCATGGCTACCCTTGCATGATCATGAGTCATGGATAACGTGCTTCTCAGAACATCGGGTCGATTAAGCATAGGGTAATTTAAATAATCAGTAGGTGGTTGAATGAGGTGGTCCAGTGGAGTTGCCAACTCACGCCCATAAAGCATTCGTGCAGGGCTAAATCCTGTGCTTTCATGGGGTGCTGTCCTCAAAGCAAAACAAATCTGTGGGATATATCTGTCCCAAGTCGTGTGCTTATCTCCCACGTAGGCTCTGATGGCAGTCTTCAAAGTTCTGTTGACTTGTTCTGTAGAGTTGGTTTGGGGGTGGTAAGCCGTAGTCAGCCTATGATCAGACCCCACAATCTCAACCACTTTATTGAACAACGCACTCACAAATGGAGCCCCTCTATCCGAAATAAGGTGCCTAGGAGCTCCATGTCATGCAAAAATGTCACCCACAAATTTGCTTGCGGCAACTTGTGCACTGGCTTCCCTGACAGCACTAGCCTCCACCCATTTACTGAAATAGTCAACAAAAACCAAGATGTACTGGTTTGCAGATGCAGTCTGTGGCAACGGCCCCACAAAATCAACCCCCACATACTCCCAGGGTTCATTGGCATGCACAGGGACCAACAAGCTCGCTGGTTTCAGTTGGGATGGTTTGGTGAGCTGGCAAACTGTGCAGGAAGTATTTAGTCAGCCACCAATTGTGTCTGCACCAAAAGTTCTCCCACTTAAAAATATGAGAGAGGCCTGTAATTTTCATCATAGGTATACCTTAACTATGAGAGACAAAATGAGAAAAAAAAATCCAGAAAATCACATTGTAGGATTTTTAAAGAATATTTTTTGCCCCACTGTACGTGCGCACATCACCTCTCATTTTAGGCCAAAGAAATCTCAGTCTAAGCCTGGCAAGGTTTTTTTTATACCAAGATGCCCCGCAGTAGGGTGATCATGATAATACTCTAGGATAGATCTCCGTATTGCCAATGGTGCCACTAACTTTAAATCGTTCCATGGGTGCATACCACACTGAACATTCACATCTTTGTAGCACAACAGTCCGTCTTGCACCATGTAACGGCCCTCAAAATTATCATCATCCTCAATAGTCTCTGCATTCTCCAACTTATGAAGCAGCACACCAGTTTCGGAATCATCTAACTGAACCTGCCGTATTTGCTGCCTGTCCCCTAACTCAAGTAGTGGTTGGATACGCATGTCCAGACCAGCTATATTGGCATAGTCAGGCAACACATCCAAAGGGCCAATACAATCAGGCAAGGGGTTACGGGACAGAGCATCAGGGACCCGATTTCCCACACCAGGTTTGTGCTTGATGCTGAAATCAAAATCTTGCAGCCGAAGACACCAGCGCGCCAACCGACCAGAGGGATTGGGCCTCGACATCAGCCATTGTAAACTACTCTGGTCCGTGTATACAGTGACATGCAGACCTTCAATGTAGGGTCAGAAGTGCTCAAGGGCCCATATCAACCCCAGACACTCCTTCTCTGGAGTTGAGTATGGTTTCTCAGCCTTATTCAGAGTTCGACTTGCGTACGCCACAACTATCTCACAACTAGTGCTGCCCACAGCCCTGCATCGGTGTGGATATAAAATGCCTACCCAAAGTCAGGAAACCTCAAAACAGGTGAAGAGGTCAAACACGACTTTAAAGCCAGGCTCACACTACAAGAGTTTTAAAATCCTAATCGATTATGAAATCTGGTTGCAGCACACACATAAGGAGAATCTTTGCAGATTATCTTCTCTCAAATCTTCAACATGCACACACTACAAGATTTGAACATCATGTCGCATCACACACTACAAGATATTAAGATTATCATGCCAGAGGGAGCGCCTCACGTGATCGCCTTGTGACCGCCTCGTGACCAGGGGCGTGTCTACGGGGTGGCACCGAAATCTGGCTGGCCACCCCCCCTCCCCCCTACCAGATATCTTGCGATAGGCTTGTTTTTAGTAAATTTCTAACTGCATCTGGCAGTGGCGGATCCTGTGTAGGCAGCTGCCTAGGGCCGCTTTCTTCTCTTCTTTATACTTAATTTTAAGCGGTTTCTATAGTGTGATCTTAATGACAAATGTCGAGAGCGCATAATGTTACGCGATCCATGTAATGCGTGAGCAAGAATCTCACCGCAAGAATCCGCACGTGGATTCCTTCACTCATACAAAACTGGACGTGTGCTTTTAACTATACATTGTTTTTTTTGTTTTTTATGAATTGGCTCTGCACCATTACAACGTGCAACTAAATACATTCTCCAGTTCGCACATCTATTTTTAGTCACAAAGGCAAGTGAAATGCTCACATTGTCGAGCCCTGTTCTAGAGTCAAGTCTGGTTCTCTGAGTGCTTTTCTACGCAGCCTGGACGAAGTACAGCTTTGTATCAACTGTGCCTTTATCTCACAGTCAACATCGGCAAACTCACAGTCTTTTGCAAGCATTCTAGTTTGATACATATCTAGTTTTTCTCCAGGTTGCTGTACAGCCTTTCTGAATTTATAAACAAGGTACTG
>NW_015506282.1:36573-44194 GCF_001515645.1 Sinocyclocheilus grahami
ATCTGGTTGCAGCACACACATAAGGAGAATCTTTGCAGATTATCTTCTCTCAAATCTTCAACATGCACACACTACAAGATTTGAACATCATGTCGCATCACACACTACAAGATATTAAGATTATCATGCCAGAGGGAGCGCCTCACGTGATCGCCTTGTGACCGCCTCGTGACCAGGGGCGTGTCTACGGGGTGGCACCGAAATCTGGCTGGCCACCCCCCCTCCCCCCTACCAGATATCTTGCGATAGGCTTGTTTTTAGTAAATTTCTAACTGCATCTGGCAGTGGCGGATCCTGTGTAGGCAGCTGCCTAGGGCCGCTTTCTTCTCTTCTTTATACTTAATTTTAAGCGGTTTCTATAGTGTGATCTTAATGACAAATGTCGAGAGCGCATGTTACGCAATCCATGTAATGCATGTAAATCTCACCGCAAGAATCCGCAAGCGGATTTCCTTCACTCATACAAAACTGGACGTGTGCTTTTAACTATACATTGTTTTTTTTGTTTTTTATGAATTGGCTCTGCACCATTACAACGTGCAACTAAATACATTCTCCAGTTCGCACATCTATTTTTAGTCACAAAGGCAAGTGAAATGCTCACATTGTCGAGCCCTGTTCTAGAGTCAAGTCTGGTTCTCTGAGTGCTTTTCTACGCAGCCTGGACGAAGTACAGCTTTGTATCAACTGTGCCTTTATCTCACAGTCAACATCGGCAAACTCACAGTCTTTTGCAAGCATTCTAGTTTGATACATATCTAGTTTTTCTCCAGGTTGCTGTACAGCCTTTCTGAATTTATAAACAAGGTACTGCGTATTCTTTTTAGGAGAAGAACAGCCATTTAGTTTTGTTTTTGTTTCTGCATAGCCATCTTCGTCTGCTGCAAACGTGTCATAGATGTCATGCACACGTTCACCAGCTAGGTGCAGCAACAGCGCTTTCTAGCATCGCCTGTAATGATCATAGCAACAAAAGTTTTCAAAACATTGTATTCGTTTATTCCACTGAGTTCCTGCCGAACTGGGGTCCGTTTCTGGGTCAAATGGCTGGATGGGTGCATGATTCATCACTGATTGCATGGCTATGGCTTTTTATGTTGGCTGTGTGCACTCACTCACGCACAGGCATGCTTTCATCAAACGCTTGAAACGCGCTGAGATCGCGTTTATATCCTTGTTGCCATTGTAGTGTTTCTCGACGTCATGGCATCTTCCACATACATGTTGTAGAGACGATAGCAGACAGGAATACTGGAACACTAACAAACTTTTATTTTTGCCGCATCACTTGTGGTTGCATACTATCATATGCCTTACATGGGAGGGGTGTCGCATCCTGTGTTGTCACAGGTCAAACCAAGTACATTGCAGAAGTTACATTTAAAAAAATGCAGTTAGCTCAAAAAGCTGAGGGCACAGGACAGGCACTGTTTGGATGAGCATGATGCTTGTATGTTCAATGCATGGCGTGTGTGTTTCACTAGCTCCATTCCCATGGACACCTTTTGTTTGACCTAATTCTGGATATTTCCAGCCTAAGATGTGTGATTAATCCGTATCTAAAGCCGTGTCTTCACCAAGAGAAGCCATTATAATCAGTTGATACGGTGAACGTCCACACGGGAAGTGGCGCGAGGTGACAAATCTTCTACAGTAACTGATGCCTCCTTCTATTCCAAATCTTGGAAACATGCGTTGAAAGTGAAACCTAAAAAACAGTGCGCATAAAGCGACTGCATGCTTTCGCGAGCTTCAGCAAATGCACGTGATTACAGAGTGCACGCTTCCCAGCCGAAACAACCCCCCACGTGAAACTGAGGTAAAACACGCCCTCCTCGGACAAAGAATTGTAGAAATAAATAAATGTGAAAATAAATAAATGTAGAAATAAATAAATACATAAATGTGAAAATAAATAAATGTATATACAAAAACAGAAAAAAAAGAAATGTGGAAAAAAAAGAAAAACTACATAAGGAAATAAAATTATAAATAATTATTTATTTTTGCTTTTTTACTTTTCTCTGTATATTTATTTATTTATTTATTTAGGCTTTTTTACATTTCTTTGTACATTTCTTTATTTCTAATTATGGCAGGATTGGTATTCCATAATTGAATGCCACATGTCATTCATGATACATTTGATTTGACTGGACTTGAAATATCATTATTATTAGTATTATTAGTTAGTAGAGGAGCAAAAAAAAAAAAAAAAAAGCCACGTGAATATAATTTTGGCTATGTTTAGCATTGAGTAGCCATTTAGAAATTTGGCATTCAAACCAATGCCATTGCCAAACAGCAAACAAAAAACATTCATCATAATTTTTTTAAACAAGAAAAAGCATATGCTTTATCGTGTCTAAATGCTTGCTGTTGTTTTGATGGGAAGTTCGGCAGCTGCGCTACCAAAAGCTGAGCGAACACTTATGTAAAGAGTCGTTGCTATGGAAATTATACACTAGTCTAGTCTAGACGCGGTAGTATTGGTGTAAACTAGCAGCTAACACTAAAGCCCTATTCACACTGCCAGCGACATTTTTTGCTGTATGTCGCTAGACTCTGTGCTGTGAAGACGCTTGTGGGCGTTCCTACTGCTGTCGCTCTAATGTTATTGGTAGACTTCACGTCTGGACATATATAAAATGCAATCACAAACTATATATATTGCCGGTAAAACTAAGATATCTTTCTAATATGACTAGAAATTAGACTTAAAATAAATAAAAGTACCATTCTGCTGTTGGAGTGTTGTTATAAACTAAAGCAGTGCTCGTGCATTAAATCATTAACCGGTGCTAAACTGCTCACTGCATCATATACAGGTGCATCTCAATAAATTAGAATGTCGTGGAAAAGTTCATTTCAGTAATTCAACTCAAATTGTGAAACTCGTGTATTAAATAAATTCAATGCACACAGACTGAAGTAGTTTAAGTCTTCGGTTCTTTTAATTGTGATGATTTTGGCTCACATTTAACAAAACCCCACCAATTCACTATCTCAACTAATTAGAATATGGTGACATGCCAATCAGCTAATCAACTCAAAACACCTGCAAAGGTTTCCTGAGCCTTCAAAATGGTCTCTCAGTTTGGTTCACTAGGCTACACAATCATGGGGAAGACTGCTGATCTGACAGTTGTCCAGAAGACAATCATTGACACCGACCTATCAATGTATGAATCAAACTCACTTAGACAGCCAACAGTTTCTTTTCTATGCATCATGTTTTTTATATCCATGTATGTGGTTACAGTAAAATCATATAAAACAGTGGAATCGCTCAGGAAACCTGTCCTGTCTTATGGCGCGTACTCTGTGCCAAAATCAAACGTCCGAACGACCGACTGACCGATCGAACGTCAAACCGAATGTCTTGTACTTTGAGCGTCTTGCTGAGCGATGACCCACGTGACGACCTGACGCGACGTCAGCGTCTTGAAATTAGCTGGTTTTTAAACATGTAAAGAGACATGCTGCTGTGTAAAGGCTATAAATGGACTTTTAAAAGAGCTTACATTAGGGTAAGAAAAAAACAAACGTGTTACAATGTGTCTTCGCACGTGAACAACACGTTGGGAACACAATCGGTTACTTGCACTTCCACCGGTGGTCATAGGAACGCGTTAACAACACGTAAGCACGTGTTACATATGATTTTATGCAAATTATCAATAATTTAGTTCTGGCTCATTGTTTGTATGTGGAAGACATGAAAATCAACGAACCTTAAATACAAAGTTTAGTCTGTTTAAAGAATTTACAGATTTAACTGATTAGGCCTAAATGATAATAATAATTATTTCGTATTTTTATAAAGATTCAGTCAATATTGATATTTCTCTTTAGTCCTTGAAAATAAAAGATCATGCTTATATTTTATCCACTTTTATTAATTATTAGTTATTTGTTATTGTTGTTTGATATTATGTATTTAGTTTTATGCATGTTTTTAAAAAACTTAAGTGAGGAACATTGAAAGACCAATTTGTCCTCCTAAAACGTCAATAAAATGGCATGGATCACGGAAACGGGGGCTGGTTTACTTTATGGGTTACTTTGAGGTCTGGTACAAATTTGACACACAAAAATAAATCTACATATGCATGATTAATCGTTAAAAGATTGGTATTTCTGTGTTGAAAACATGCAATAATAAAGTAAGTATTGGGGAAACAGTTCATGGTCCAGATATAAACACTGATGTTTCAGCCGCCGTGATCAAAATGACCTTTAATAACAATCATTCAGAACTTCCGTTCAAAAACTCAGGAGGAAGTTTTCATTAATTTCAAGAAAATATGAGCTGTCTTGTCCGACAGCTCATCACAATTCTCGGCCCGAGCCAATCTTTTTTTTCTCCCCCTTCTCCCAAAACAGCTTATACTACTGTTTCGGCTATTAAAATAGTTCCGTTTCGTATATAATGGAAAAGTGATCATATTTCGTTTATTTTTTTTATCAAGTTAATTTAGAAAAACATTGAGCATTTTTTGTTCGTTAAATGTAATTTTTTTTTTTTAAAGTAATGACCAAGCAGCCAGCAGCAGACAGTGCCGTCATATCATAGCCTATATGTTTGATCAATTTAGCCTTCTCAAATCATCACGACTTGCCTAAAATAAAATCTATAAAAATAAAACAGTTCAAGCCAATTTGTCCTCCTAAAAAGTCAATAAAATGGCATGGATCACGGAAACGGGGGCTGGTTTACTTTATGGGTTACTTTGAGGTCTGGTACAAATTTGACACACAAAAATAAATCTACATATGCATGATTAATCGTTAAAAGATTGGTATTTCTGTGTTGAAAACATGCAATAATAAAGTAAGTATTGGGGAAACAGTTCATGGTCCAGATATAAACACTGATGTTTCAGCCGCCGTGATCAAAATGACCTTTAATAACAATCATTCAGAACTTCCGTTCAAAAACTCAGGAGGAAGTTTTCATTAATTTCAAGAAAATATGAGCTGTCTTGTCCGACAGCTCATCACAATTCTCGGCCCGAGCCAATCTTTTTTTTCTCCCCCTTCTCCCAAAACAGCTTATACTACTGTTTCGGCTATTAAAATAGTTCCGTTTCGTATATAATGGAAAAGTGATCATATTTCGTTTATTTTTTTTATCAAGTTAATTTAGAAAAACATTGAGCATTTTTTGTTCGTTAAATGTAATTTTTTTTTTTTAAAGTAATGACCAAGCAGCCAGCAGCAGACAGTGCCGTCATATCATAGCCTATATGTTTGATCAATTTAGCCTTCTCAAATCATCACGACTTGCCTAAAATAAAATCTATAAAAATAAAACAGTTCAAGCATATCACAAATGTTTAAGCGTTTAACCTATAGATAAAAGCGCGCTGTTAGACGCGTATCCAATCGTTTGTGTGGAGAGTGGAAGGAAGCTGAAGCACGCTTTGCAGGACATGGAGGCGCCAGTGTGATCACTTGCATTTTTTTCTGACAGTGGAAACAACCTAAAATACGCTGTAATTTTTGCTCATAAAGGTAAGAGTAATACATCATTCGGAATTCTAAAGGGCCTACTTTTATTTGTGTGCACTCACAATATCAGCAAAACTTTGTGCTTTTATAAAATAAATAGAAAAACAGAGGATGGGCTTTCTGTCGTCTCTGTCTTGAACAGGGGCGCCTCAAAATGATGAACTGAAACTTAGCGAATTGCCTCACAGACATGATAAAAATATATATCTATAGAAAGCTTTAAATTACTACTTTAAAACGAAATAATTCAAATCCAAAATAGAAACTCTTTAATTATGTAATCCGTAAAGATGCATTTCTCTCTAAAGGCACGTCCAATGAGGAGATGGCGAGTAATTTTTTTCATCACCGTAATTGATGGATGTCTAAAATATAAAAATAAGGAAAAGCCTAAAACAGGCCAGATTATAATTTGCGTTTTATTTTATAATACTAATTATACATATTTAATTATTATAAATTATTATAATTCTATACAATTAAAAAATAAAATACTAATTATAATGGCATAGGCTATATGTAAAATTTTATCCTAAATCTGTATTGCTGCTTATATTTTCTGATTTTTATGTTGCTCTGTTCTGAATACCTTAAAATTTAAAGGATTTGCTGCAACGCAATTTTGTCTGATATGTGAAATATTAGCCTATTAGTATTTTTTAATCCATGCCACAAACGCTTTAAAACAGATTGAAAATTACTTTATTGCATTCCAGATGCTTTTAAATAACTTTTTTCTATACATTTTATGAGTAGTTTGAATGTAAAGCATTGTCATGAATTCGTTTTATTCCCATTTGTAAAATAGCCTAATTAATTGTTGTAGGCTAACCCGATCTCATGTTGAAGGTGCATATAGCTCGATTTTCTGTTTCTATTTGGCATAATATTTATATGCAAAAATTGACTTTCGCGTGCAAAAGGCTGATAAATTCATAATTAATGTCATGGCTGGTTCAGCTGACAATAAGGGACACATATAGCTACTAACTGCTGAAATGTTTGTAAGGCAAATCTCAGGTCAGTCTGAGCGCTCATGGTACACACAGTGAGTACAGCCGTACACCTGCAGGCGCCACAGACAGCAAGTTCAGCAGTACAGCAGGTAAGTAGGCCTACAGCTGGATGCAGCAGGAAATGGTTGAGTATTCTTTTAGGTATAAATTAACTTTATTGTAATGCTTGTAATGTCCATTCATAGTCTTTACACAGCAGCTTGGCTCCTTAAATGTTTAAAAACCAGTTCATTTTAAGACTCTGACGTCGCGTCAGGTCGTCACGTGGGTCATCCGCAGTGTAAGATGCTCAAAGCTCAAGACGTTCAGATAGACGTTCGGTTGGTCGTTCGAACGTTTGATTTTGGCACGGAGTGCACGCCATACTGTCTTGCCTGCACTCGAGACAGTGACGTGTGAGGGCCACTGACAGATTCTACTCCTATGGACCCTTTTCACAAGACTGTGATGACACGTTTAACGGTCATCAGCATCGTAAATCCTCGAAAATTTTTCATATTTGTATATATTTTTTAAATGTATCTACATTTATAACACTATTCTTTGTATTATATCACCTTTGCATCAAATTACAAAAAAACAGTTAACGATAATGCGCGGGTGTTTCTAATGCAGCCACTATGGGAGGGACGGTAAACTTGACATCATTCTCTCTTCTGACTGTCCTTATCGGTCTCTCTTAATATTTTTCCTTTTATTGAAATTCATGAAAACACTATCGTGGAGTTTTTCTTTTGCTATTTGAGCAACTGGGAATGCAAAAAATATATTTGTGGTGCTCTCCTATTCACTGCTCTTCAAGTTTACCCAACTATGACGACTTCCGCTGCTGAGAAACCCGGAAATGTGAAAAAGTTCCATTGGTTGTCGCTCGCGAAATTCGCTGTTCATTTGCATAAAGTTAAACTATTCGTAACTTTTGTCGCTTGACTCGCATCGCTTGACACGCCCACATTCTGTCGCCAACGGTCACTGTCGCTCGTGTCGCCGGAAGTCGCCAGCTCTCCATTGAGAATGAATGGGAGCATGTCGCTTTGTCGCTGGCAGTGTGAACGGGGCTTAACTTTTTTTTTTTTTTTTAATATAAAGGA
>NW_015506282.1:44515-45699 GCF_001515645.1 Sinocyclocheilus grahami
GGCTTAAGCAGGGGGACACGTCTGTCACTGCAGGATTTGAGTCCCTGGCGGTGCAGTGTGTTACTGATGGTAGCCTTTGTTACTTTGGTCCCAGCTCTCTGCAGGTCATTCACTAGGTCCCCCGTGTGGTTCTGGGATTTTTGCTCACAGTTCTTGTGATCATTTTGACCCCACGGGGTGAGATCTTGCGTGGAGCCCCAGATCGAGGGAGATTATCAGTGGTCTTGTGTGTCTTCCATTTTCTAATAATTGCTCCCACAGTTGATTTCTTCACACCAAGCTGCTTACGTATTGCAGATTCAGTCTTCCCAGCCTGGTGCAGGTCTACAATTTTGTTTCTGGTGTCCTTTGACAGCTTTTTGGTCTTGGCCATGGTGGAGTTTGGAGTGTGACTGTTTGAGGTTTTGGACAGGTGTCTTTTATACTGATAATGAGTTCAAACAGATGCCATTAATACAGGTAACGAGTGGAGGACAGAGGAGGCTCTTAAAGAAGAAGTTACAGGTCTGTGAGAGCCAGAAATCTTGCTTGTTTGTAGGTGACCAAATACTTATTTTACCGAGGAATTTACCAATTAATTCTTTAAAAATCCTACAATGTGATTTTCTGGATTTTTTTTTCTCATTTTGTCTCTCATAGTTGAGGTATACCTATGATGAAAATTACAGGCCTCTCTCATCTTTTTAAGTGGGAGAACTTGCACAATTGGTGGCTGACTAAATACTTTTTTACCCCACTGTATATTTTAAATGCATCTACATTTATAACACTATTCTTTGTATTATATCACCTTTGCATGAAATTACAAAAAAACAGTTAACGATAATGCGCGGGTGTTTCTAATGCAGCCTCTATGGGAGGGACGGTAAACTTGACATCATTCTCTCTTCTGACTGTCCTTATCGGTCTCTCTTAATATTTTTCCTTTTATTGAAATTCATGAAAACACTATCGTGGAGTTTTTCTTTTGCTATTTGAGCAACTGGGAATGCAAAAAATATATTTGTGGTGCTCTCCTATTCACTGCTCTTCAAGTTTACCCAACTATGACGACTTCCGCTGCTGAGAAACCCGGAAATGTGAAAAAGTTCCATTGGTTGTCGCTCGCGAAATTCGCTGTTCATTTGCATAAAGTTAAACTATTCGTAACTTTTGTCGCTTGACTCGCATCGCTTGACACGCCC
>NW_015506282.1:46676-54129 GCF_001515645.1 Sinocyclocheilus grahami
CGCCAACGGTCACTGTCGCTCGTGTCGCCGGAAGTCGCCAGCTCTCCATTGAGAATGAATGGGAGCATGTCGCTTTGTCGCTGGCAGTGTGAACGGGGCTTAACTTTTTTTTTTTTTTTAATAATAAGTGAACAAATGTATGAACGGGGCTTAACTAAAGCCCCGTTCACACTACAAGCGACACGCAACAGCAAAGCGACACAATCCCATTCATTTCAATGTAGAGCTGGCGATTTCCGGCGACACGAGCGACAGCGGCCGTTGGCGACCGGATGGGGCGTGTCCAGTGACGCGACAAAGTTCAGAATCCTTCAACTTTATGCAAATGAAGAGCGACTTTCGGGACAGCCAATAGGTAAGAAGACGGTAGAGCTCATGTGATCGTTGTCCTCTCAGCGCCGTAGATAAACATACGCAATGGAAGAAAGTAGGCTCTGTTTCTCATTCATTTTTGTTTGTATGTACGCATTTAATTTAGATTTAGATTATATTTAGTCTTTTTCCTTCAAAGTGTTTGTACTTAGCAGCAAGAAACCTGATTCGCTGTCAAAAGGCAACCAGTATTGAGAATGCCCACTAGCAACCTCTGCGACAAAAGTCGCGACAAAGTCGCTGCTAGTGTGAACGGGGCTTAACACTACTACACCGGGCGCGAATAGTGTAGTAGTAATGGGTGTAGTAGTAATGGGATCTATGTGCTTTGATGCATCGTGTCGATGCATCAAAGCACATAGATCCCATTATAATCAGTCATTGAGTAACTGAGCACGAGCGCTACAGTAAACGGATGCCGCGTTCTGTTTCTGACGCACTCACAGGTTTGCGCTAGATTAGGATTAGTTAGGATGTGCCAGAACATTTTCTTTTGCAAGTTTCAGCTCATACATCTCAAACTTGCCTTAAAGGGGCCATATGATGCGATTTCAAGTTTTCCTTTCTCTTTGGAGTGTTACAAGCTCTTGGTGCATAAAAAAGATCTGTAAAGTTGCAAAGACTAAAGTCTCAAATCCAAAGAGATATTCTTTATAAAAGTTAAGAGTCAGCCACACCTACCTAAAACAGCTCGTTCTAACACGCCCCCCCATATATCTATGTCACGATATGGGAAGATTTGCATAACGCTGCCCAAATGTTCACGCAAAGAAAGAGGGCGTAACTTTTATTCTCGCTGTAGTATTGTCCAGCCCGGGGTCGTCACATGTGGTTGCTGCAAGCCCACCGGATGCTCCCTCATCGAATCCGCCGGCCGCCGCTCACTCTAGCCCGCCGTGTGAAACTACTTTGTTTGGCCTTCCAAAAGAGGACACGACTAAAAATCAGTGGTTAAGTTGTATTTACAACACTGTTCCAGAACACGTCAACCCAAAAATTCAGATGTGTGCAGCGCATTTTATGGAGGACTGTTTCCTGATCCTGGTAGAGTAGACAACAATGCCGGCTATTCTGACTCACAGACTAAGTACGTTTTTATATTTAAAGAATTTGCCACTGATGATTCAAACGTGAGTTTTGAGCAGTGTAGAGTTGTTTGTCATTTCTCCGATCACAAATGCAGACATGGTTTTATGTTTACGCATCGCGATGCAACACAATGCGAAAAAAAGACAGTATAAGTCATTATAATCCGCAATTATGTCCCTACTGGATGCAACAAATGCCTCGTTTATAATGGGTTTTAATGTTTTTGTCTCGTCGCTCCGGCCAGACAGAGCATCACAGTATGTGAGGGGCGTAACATTTCCATCACACGTTTGAGGTATCCGGCCAATCACAACGCACAGGATAGCTGGCCAATCACAGCACACCTCGCTTTTCAGAATGATGAACTTTGTAAAAATCAACGCATTTCAGAAAGGCGGGGCATAGAGGAGAAACAATAATGTACAGTATGTGGAAAATAATGTTTTTTGAACCTTAAACCGCATAAACATTTCATTACACCAAATACACAAACGAATGTTCTTTTTTAGCAACATCATATGACCCCTTTAACCAAACGCCCCCCAAGAACACCTTTGCTTCCAGCGCTCCCGATGCTCTCTGACTCTGAACACCCCGTTGAGAAAAATCTTGTTGATTTCAGATGCTTTCTGAAGCGCGCTGCAAGTACTAGCAGAGTATTTGACTGTTGAGCAACTCATGGCTACTGATGCAATTAAAACCAATCAGCTGCGCCATGTGAATAATAATGCTGCGATTATATCAGACTGAGTTGGGACCTGTCAGCCTGCGCCATCTAGTTTCAGGACAGAACTCTGCATTTAGTTGATTGTGGATAGAGTTTTTGTTTTTTTTGTTATTTGTTTACAATAAGCCCATTTTTCTTGTGCTTATATTTTCACATTAACATGTACTATATATATTGCACTTTTATACTTTAATCTCTACATTGTTTTATCTATATTATTCATCTTTATACATGTGATTATTTATTTTATATATAAAAAATACATTCAATCCACAAGTATTTCAGACATCCTAAATACAAGTTCCCACAACGTTCCAAGACTTGTTTGACATAAAAACAAAAACTAGACAGAATTTTGATATGTGATGTTGTTCTGCCAAACTACTACTTCTACCCTCTAACTGTTGATGTAGAGATTTTTAATTGTCCAAACTGCCCACTGTTGCTTCATAAAATGGTGCAGCAGTACAGTGAGAGTAGGAGTTGCACAGTCAGCGGATGGTGCTACACAAAATAACCATTCTTTCCAACCCTAATTTTCAGATACTCAAGAAGCAAAGGAAAGACTCAGGAATATACTTAAACAGATCTCAGCTTTCACCTTAAAGCTTGAGCCTGCTGTGTGTAATTTTTTTTATTAACCACTTAAGTTCAGTCATAACTAAAACGATCAGTAAAGATGTTAGATTTTGCTGAATATGACAGGAGACCGGCTCATTGAGTTGATCGAGATGCAGAACATGGTGGGATATCAGGTGCATTTGAGACTGTAATCCAGAAACCTCTGTGCCAAATTACTGCATCCTTTTCATACTGATATTAGTGTCAGAAGTGTATGCAGTTGAGCACAATAACGGAAAGCTGAGTTTACCTGTTTACTCAGAGTAAACCTGCCCGGCTAAAGCTTTGATCAAGTGATCAGTGCGCCAAAAAGCATGTAAAAGAAAAGAAAACAGCAAAAAATGACTCAGATTCAGTGCAGCAGAAGACATGAGTTTATTGGATTATTTGGCAGTCCAAAAAAGAGTGTCCTAACATATTGTCCACTATAAAGGTGCCTTAACACTGCCACATGATTTATGTTTACGCAGTACACTGAATGCTTCTCACTCCAAAATAACCAGAACATTCCATTCCATTTATGGTAGAAGCGCTGTAAATTATATTATTAATTGACCTAGGGCTTCAAAGTGTTTCTCTGACCTTGAATCACTTGTCTATGTACATCTTAACCAATAAATAGCATGTATAAGAGAAGCCCCATAACACCAGAGCACATTCAGTCCCAACACTTCCTCTCTCTATGGCACACTCACACGTTGAGGCTGCTCTAGGTTTGTGCGAAATTTTTCCAGAAAGCGTGAGGCAAGTTCGTCATCCACTAGACGCCCGTCGCTAGACAAAGTCACCGTCATTAGCTGCTGAGTGCAGAGAACGGGGCCATCTGGGTTCTGGGGGGCCAACCTCAGCTCAGCCCTGGTGCCGCCCACGGCTAAGATGCAGGCTTGAGGAGGATTGATGACCGCACTGAACTCACTGATACCAAACATCCCCAGGTTAGAGATACTGAAACACACAAACCATTTGAGTGACTGATAAACAGGTCTAATAGAGAGGTGTCCAAACCTGCTCCTGGAGGGCCCCTGTCCTGCAGAGTTTAGCTCCAACTCTAATTAAACACTCCTGAGCCAAAGTAATCCAGGTCTGCAGACTCACTAGAAATTTCCAGGCCAGTGTTGGGAGTGTTTATTGGGAGATAAACTCTGCAGGAAGCTGGCCCTCACGGAGCAGGATCGGACGAGCTGAATTACATCAAGCAAGATCTATTAAAGCGGTCATGACATCCGAAATCAAATTTGCCTTGATTTTTTGATATATAAGAGGTCTTTGTCCCATTAAACCATTCTGCAAGTTAAAACATCCTCCTCATTCTAAACCAAGCCTTTATTAATCAAGCTCCAAAAACGGCTCGTTTGGATGTTTAAGATCTTACTCCCGAGGAATAGTGAGGGGGGCCTGAGATGGTTTTCTATGCAATTATGTTAGCCAATCAAAACAGTGGGCGTTTACTGACAAGCCTTAAAGGACCCGCCCCTTAAAAGCCAATCATTTCAAACACCGGGTCAGAATGAGGGTTGAAAATTATAATTTTTCCACATAAATATTAGTTTCCCGTGTAAAAAAACTTTATTAACGTTATAAGTGAAACTCAAGGAACATGTTACAAGTCACATATTTTACACCTTTCTGGAGTTTTATTTTAGGTTTTGATGACCTTAAGAATATATATTTGCGGTGTAAGTACCAAAAACCATCTCAATATATTTTTTACAGCTCCTCTCTCAGCAGCTCTACTGAGAACAGGTCGATTTTGGCCAGACTAATTAATATTCATGAGCCTCTCTTCTGATTGGCCTGTTGTTTTCTGAGTGATGCATGACCAGGCCAACCACAGCGACGTCACAGCGCTAGCTGGAGGCAGCAAAACAATGGGGAAACTGGAGGTGACTGAAGGCGGTGACGGTGTAGTTCTGACGTCAACTTTTTACGGTAGTCACAACGGTTCGTGAAAAATCACAGCTACATTATGCAGGCTGTGTGCATTTTACTGTGGACTGATTGTTTTGAAACTTATATGGTAGCTACATAGCCCCTAGACCTCAGTTATCGTGAAAAAAGCCAGAAAATTTCAGTTTTGACAATATGTGACCTTTAAAATAATAAAACAATCCATGCCATGACCCCTTTAAATATCGAATTAATGAAAAGGAAAACGATATATAGAGAATTACATAATGAATTGAGTAATTGTTTGCCTTGACTACCAGCTGATGTTGACAAACATTACATTTATTTCTTCCCTGTAAAGTCTTGGAATAATAAAGGAGTCATGAATTGAGAAATCAATTCAACAGTAAGAGGTCATTGTACTATAAAAACATACAGCAAATTTCCCTAAAACAGCTTTTATTGAAACCAAGCTCGTGTTTTCTACTTCCTCCTTTTACTTGCGTAATACAGGAGATGATGCACAGACACAGAACAAACGTCCACCCCGTCATCACCTCTGACCCACCGCTGGCACAAGCTGGTGACGGGACAGATACTATAACAGCATTAACATACATTTATGTTTGCTTCTATTCAACTCATTTGGACAAAAGCATCTGATCGCATGTAATGTAAATGTACGATGTTATAGCACTTTAAACAGAATATTCTGTATAGAATAATGGCTCGGACATGTTTTGTGGTCTTGACACTGACATGAAACAAGACTTCATTCACCTCAATGGAAATCATAATTACTGACCCCTACAACATAACATTGAAATTTTGATTTGATGGGGTCTTTAGGTGAACTTGGTTGATCCTGTCTTTAGCACTGACCGCTTCTGATCTTAATTCCAGCAGTAAATCCATTCAATCAGCTGATTCAATGCAAATATCAGACTATTTCTACTTCTCTAATGAACATGTTGAAGAGAGTTAGGCCAGATGATTTTCACTGAATATCTGTTCCTCACACTACTGTAGGCTTTAGATCACCTGAAATATAGAGCACTAGTCGCATGTAACACCTTTATTGTGCTTTTGGTGTGTTTTTTTGTAATTGTAATGAAAACATTGACCACTACAATTCTTTGGAAGAAAGTTATACAGGTTTTACTCCAAATAATGAAATGGTACTCACCTGAAAGATCCTCCCTGATACTCCTCTGGTAACAGCTTCCCATCCCGAGCTTTCTGCGCCAGAGCCTGAAAGAGACAGACGAAGCCATGTGAAAACAGAACACAGCTCTTTCTTTAATATGCTAATGATGCAACAACAATCATTAAATAACACCTCAGATCTCACGTGCTTACATAATCAGCGTTATATTCCCTGATGGAACTTCACCCATATGAACTCTGAGCTTAACTCTGATGATTATTATAGGATGTTAAATGACCTTAGCGGTAGCAGCGATCTCCTGCAGCCCTTTGTTAGCAGCATCTTTGATGATGGGGGTTATGAGGCCCCGTGGTGTTGCCACGGCGATGGAGATGTGGATGTAGTCAAGAGCCTGCAGCCCGTCACCGGACCACATCACATTCACCTCTGGCATCTCCTGCGGGACACATGCATTTTACAACACGTGTAAATTTTCGTTTATGCTCAAGAAGGCAATAAAAACAGGGAATGGACTACTGTAAGCAAGCTGATCGTGGGAAATATGTAAATATCTTGTGTTGCTTCTGAAGGGCAACACACACATATATATATATATATAAAAGATCCTTCATGTGGGGTAAAACTGTCCCCCATTTAACACTAACAGTGGCTAATGAATGAATGACATCAAGGTCTAATTTCTCATAAAGAGTGGAAATGAACACCGCTGTGAATGAATGATTTGATACAGTACTGTCATTCATGACTTACTCTGAGTGAGACTGCAGCCGCTTTGATGATGAAATCATTGACTGACACCTTGATGTCCTCTGAACACACAAACACAAAACACTGCTGTTAGCACACGGCTGAGACGCTTTACAAACGAACAAATCTGAGGTTAATCATCAGTGCATCAAACGTGTGCTAATGTTTTCACACAGAAATCATGTTTCATCACCAGTGTAGTCCAAACAAAAAGACAAAAAGTCTGTAAACAGTAAACATAAGAGGTCATATGATACTGCTAAAAAGAACATTATTTTGTGTATTTGGTGTAATGAAATGTGTTTATGCGGTTTAAAGTAAAAAAAAAAAAAACATTATTTTCCACATACTGTACATTATTGTTTCTCCTCTATGCCCCGCCTTTTTGAAACGCATCGATTTTTACAAAGCTCATCGGTCTGAAAAAGCGAGGTGTGCTGTGATTGGCCAGCTATCCAATGCGTTGTGATTGGCCGAATACCTGAAGCGTGAGATGGAAATGTTACGCCCCTCACATACTGTTGATGCCGTGTCCGGCCGGAGCGACGAGACAAAAACATTAAAACCCATTACAAACGAGGCATTTGTTGCATCCAGTGGGGACATAATTACTGATTATAATGACTTATAGTGTCTTTTTACATTGCATTGCATTGCGTAAACATAAAACTCTGTCTGCATTTGTGATCAGAGAAATTACAAACAACAAGTGCTACTCTACACTGCCCAAAACTCGCGTTTGAATCATCAGTGACAAATCCTTTAAATTAAAATGTATTTACATGAGTCAGAACTGCCGGCATTGTAGTCTAACGTTACTCTCCCAGGATCAGTAAACAGTC